>NC_048283.1:22694612-22994612 GCF_009762535.1 Notolabrus celidotus
ACAGTGTGAGAGAACTCAGTCTAAATACTTGACAAAAAACAGGATGAAGCAAAAAACAAGGATACATCAGTGTGCAGAGATATTGAGATCCTGCAGGATTCAATTCTGAGCAGCAAAGAGACGCAGAGATTGAGAAGTGCTCGATGGTCCACCGCAGCATGTGACGAATGATGGTCTGACGTGAGGACTCCATCAGCGGTTGATTTCTGGACTTCAGGCACTGCTTCAAAGTGTCGCGACCCGGCTCAGGTTGTCTGAGTGACTTTGTAGAGACCTGATCCTTCTTAAATCAATGAACATATTATTTAATTTTGACTTTTTTGAGATGTTTGAAACAAAAGGACCAACAAGACGTTAACATCTGTTTATTTTATTTTATTGAACCTCGTCCTCCTGCAACACACACGCACACACACACACACACACACACACACACACACACACACACACACACACACACACACACACACACACACACACACACACACACACACACACATACAGACACACGCAGGTTTACAGCCTCGGTCTGAAAGCATGTGCGTCTCTGTGCTGTGATGGAGGAAAATGACCCTCCATCAGAGAGCAGCCTTGATGAGAGCTGCAGTTGGAGGCTTTTAGTGTGTGTTGGTTAGACGATGTGTGTGTGTGTGTGTGTGTGTGTGTATGTGTGTGTGTGTGTTTGTGTGTGTGTGTGTGTGCGTGTGTGTCTGTGTGGTTAAGCGGGTGGAGGTAAGCACAGGTACGCTGAGCTGTGCACGGCTGAGACGCTGAGAGCTTTTAATCTCCATCAAGGCTGCATAATGCCACATTTCAGATCTGATTTGATTTGACGTCTCTCGCCTGGGCCTTAATCACCTGCCCACGGCCGCCGCCCGCTGCGACTGCTGACATTACTCCCCCCCTTCTCACCCCTCCTCCCCGCCTCCTCACCTTCCTGAACTCACAGCCACAGCTCTTAAAAGCAGGAGCAGGTTTCTGTTGAACACACTGGATTTATTCTGAGACGTGTAACAGACCTGACGGCTGCATTTATCAGAAACCTCTTTAGGAAACAGAAAACATCTGAAGAGGACAAATGCTGAAATACCAAAGGAAGGAATGTGATGATGCAGGATATATATGTAAATATTTATTATTTCAAGCAGATTAATAGTTGCTGGAATCAATAGATGCATGGCTTGACTGAAGTTTGCATGCATGAGTAAATAAATACAAGTAGGCATGATTTATACATGAATACATAAACAAATTAATATAGAAATGAATAAATATATTAATGAGAAGTTAAGGAAAGTAAAAGAAAAATAGATTATCTTACAAAATTGATGCAAAAATGTAAATATTTTAAGCTTAAATCATTTTAAGAAAACTAAAAAATACAATGAACTATATAACTGAAATAATATAACAGAATAATAGGTTATTAGTGTGTCAGTAAATGTATTTGCTTACTCATGCACTAATAACATATTAATATGTAAGGGCTAAAGTAAAGTTAACAGGACGTTATCCAAACTAGAATCCCAACAGGGTGAGCAGGACTCAGCTCGTCTCCTCTTTGAACCTTGGGTCTGTTATCTCTACCTCCTCTGGTTTCAGTAACTTTGTAGAGATCAGCAGCTTAGAGATACTCTCTCCAGCTCTGGATTGCAGGACAGGATGTTTCTCCACTTTTCCCTCTCAGAGATGGTCGGGGTCCAGTAGCTCCTCAGGCTGCTCTCACATCTGTGCGCGCTAAGTCGAGACGGTGATCAAACAGCTGACTATCACAAAGGTGCACAGAGAAGCCTCTGAGTCTAAAGGCTGCTTTCCAGGGCTGCCCTGCAGGAACACAGGTAAACAAAAAAAACACAGGTACAAATGAATACATTCATCGAGACATTCGTGCATACAGTATTTGATCGTTCTCCAGTTCTGAGATCTGGTTGGAAGGGTTGATATGTTTGTTGGGAGGAAACGCCCTCTACATAGGTGGGATATTTTGTGGCTTCATCCAATGACACACGAGGATCAGCCTACAGAGTGATATAAGACGTGGTGATTTAAAGTCTATGTGGAAGTGAAGAGTCAGACTGAGGCTTATGACCACTGTGCATGAGGATGTGACAGAAAGTTTTCAAAACTTTGGTCTTATCAAGATTTAAAAAACCCTTCTTGAGAATTTTTTAAATTGAGGACTCTCTTCAGGATCAAGGAGTGCAAAATCAAGACTGTTTTTCTTTCAGTGCATTAATAAATGACAAAGTAAGAAACCATCTGTTTCTCCCCCACAAAAAATGTAACCAGTGGTTGATGCAGATAAATAAAAAACAGAAAGAAGAAATAATCGAAAACATTGATAATTGGTTTTCTCCTTCCTTTATAAAGAAAATAACATTAAAAGAGAAAAAGAAGAAGTACAGCAGATGAATAACTCAGGTACACCGCAAGCAGAGAGTTATTGAAGAGTATTGACGGCGTTCAGGTTGGACACAGTAAGAAGACCTGTTTCACTCGCACACTGACTCCTGTCCTTGTTAACAATCAAAAACAGAGATTAGATACACAACAACACACACGATCGAAGGCTGAGAGGATGAGAGGGAGGAAGAGGAGGAGAGGAGGATGAGGAGGAGGAGCGGCTTGTCCTTGGGAAAATAAACAAAATGACTACATCTGAAGAAGTAATATTGCTGCTGTGAGTGGGAGAGTGAGCAAAGAAACATGATAGAGAGAGAGAGATAAATATAAAAATATAAATATGTAAAAGTGATTCCTAGGAGTTTACTACATGGAAAAAATCGAAGACGCCGCATCCATGAAGTGATTCTGAGCCCATGCAGTGACTTCCACTACAGAGTCATGTCTGTTTTTAATGCAGGAACTTCCACTACAGAGTCATGTCTGTTTTTAATGCAGTGACTTCAACTAAAAGTCATGTCTGTTTTTAATTCAGTGACTTCAACTAAAAGTCATGTCTGTTTTTAATGCAGTTACTTCCACTACAGAGTCATGTCTATTTTTAGTGCAGGAACTTCCACTACAGAGTCATGTCTGTTTTTAATGAAGTTACTTCCACTACAGAGTCATGTCTGTATTTAATGCAGTGCTGCCTGAGGGCCTGAAGATCAGGTCCATCTAGTCTTGGTTTGGGCCCTGCCCCCTGTAGCACAGAGATCTCTCCAGATGTCTTCCCTCAGCGGTATGAACCTGAAATGGAAATTGATGTTCTTGTGATTTTCTTGTAATTAACGGGCCTTAAGTTTGCTTAAATCACAACATCAGGATGCAGATTAGTCAAAAGTCAAAAGTCAAAAGTCAAGCTTTGTCAGGTCTGTCCTTAAGAGGAGAAGAAAACTATTTTTACAATGTTTTTTTTGTTGAATGGAGGTCTATGAAAGAGGATAAGAGACATTGATGTTTTTTTTTTTTTTTTTAGCTCTGACCTTCTTTACGGAATGTTCCATTTGTTCTCAGAATCAAAGACAGAATTCTGGAATTCTGTCTTTGATCTCAGAGTTCTAGAACACCTGCTGTTGCTCTCCATACAGACTGTTTTTCCTGCTGACACCTGATTGGTGGATACTCCATCATTTCTCATGCGTTCCAGGAAGTCAGGAAATCTAAATGCTGATTGTCTTTAGGGACACAGCATCAAGCAGATTTGTGTTTCAGTGTACATGTTTGATCTGGAACAGATTGTTAGCTGCTCTTCATGCAGAGAGAAAGAAATCCTCCTCAGATTAACAACCATGGAAGCCGTCATTATGCTGGATTGTGTTCCTCCTGCTTTTGCTCTCCATACAGACTTCAAACAGAATCTACATTTTTAATCTGTAAATAGATATCCGTTTTGTATAATCCAGCTGGATGAACACACATGACTCGCTGTGTTCTGCTTCATGTTCAGAGTCACACAAAGAGAGAAGCCTTCAGTGGAGCCCTGCAGCCTGAGCATCACATTTATGTGCAAATGCTTGGTGAGAGAATTCCCCCCGTGATTTTATTCATTGAAAAGTGAATCCTCGGAGGTTTGTGGCGGCTCTCGTCAGCGACCCTCTGAGTTATTCATAGGCCCTTTAGAAAGCTCGGCACTATCAAAAAACAGTTTGTTCATGATGTGCAGAAACATCAGTGTGGCCACCTTCCTCCTCCCTCTCTCTATCTCTCTCTCTCTGTTCAGGCCAAAGCTTAAAGCGCCGTCAATAAGAGACCACATAAAGCAATTAATGTGAATAGTTTAACCTTTCATTTCAGCTTCCTAGAGAAATCGTCGTGACTTCGTAACCCGGGTCATCAATAAAGACTCAGCTCATGAGTCGTTTCTCAAAGGTTAATAAGCGTAACCCTCTTTTCTGCGCTCTCCCAGCTGAAATCATGAGCCCATCAGATCCCTCCTCCCTCCCTGTCCATCTATTTGTGTTTTCATTAAACACATGTCTTTTATGAGCCAACGCTGCTCCTACAGATTGATCAGTCTGCTCCAGGAGAGTCTGACCGGATCAAATATACTCTCTTTAATGAGGCTTAGGGGAGCAGGAGGATGACTGACAATCTCTGATGTCCTGTAGTTTATATATTTTCCATCATCCTTCACCTGCTACCTCCTCTGATCACTGACATCCAAAATGTTGTTTACTTTTTAGACAAAGCAGCGGCTGTCAGGAAGGAGCATTAAGATTATCTTTGGACTGAAGTCTGAACTTCAACGAGAGGAAGATCCCGCTGCTTACCTGTGACTGCTTAACTGTGTCCAAAATGCAACCACAAGAATTTAAACTGGCACTGAACATAGTTACAGTTTAAGGATTCATTTTAAGATTTAACTGACTTTAGGCCCAGACAGATGAGCTGTATCACTGGCCTTAATACTTTTAATAAATCAGGTCCCAGCCTGAGACCTTGGAGTAAGACTCCTTAGTTTCAGTCTGCAGGTAAATGACTAAAAGTGAGAGTTTCTCTATGAGCATCTTTACCATGGAAGAGCCTGACATAGAAAATCAGGCTGCAAATTAAAAAACAACTTTATCATAAACTTTAAAAACATGCTTTATATTAATATTAACTCCCCCTAATTACCTCCTTAAACCATTAGTTTGTGTTGCCTTGACATGATCACATATAGACTCTATTTGTATAATATTTCCATGGTTTGTGCATGAAAGTTTGCTTTATATAGAGAAACATGTCAAGTTCTTTACTTAAAGCTGAGGTTGGTAGTCAGATTTAGATACACTTTTTGTTATACTGGTTAAAATGATCTTTATGTCCCGATGGCAATCATTACATTATGTGTTCTTAAAAAAGAGCGAAAAAGAGCCGCTATCTACAGCCAGAGTAAACCTGGGAAAACACCAACCAATCACCGTTTTTGGGTCCCAAAATGTTAAACCAATCAACTCCCGTCCTGTCGTTCTGCCCGCTGAGTACTAACAGCAGCCATGTTTGTTTGTGTTTTTAACTTTCACTATGATAATGTTTTGGTGAGGACCGGTTTTGAATCAGTCACGATCATATGGTCATGAATCAGCGGCGCTCGTGCATGGGAGCGGGGGCGTCGTTTTGGAGTCCCGAAGACATGCTACATTCAAATTCATGCTAGTTTTTCGAGACTACGAACCCAAGCTTTAAATCCATCAATCAAGCTTTATTTATAAAGTACCCTCGATACAAATCAAATGCAACCAAAGTGCTTTACAGCAATTGAAAACAAGAAAGAAGCAGAAATAAAATAATGGCAAGACATATTAAAAAACAAAGATGGATTGTAAAATAGAGAACAATGCACACCGACAACAATAAAATATGTATAGTTAAAATAAGTTATTGTCAAATTAATATTAAGAATATAAATAGTTAAAAAAAAATTAATTTAAAAAGGGTAAGGACAAGAGTTGAAAATAAAATTAAGGCTAAAACTATCAATAAACTTAGTAGATAATTGAAGATATATACAAATAGTGCATCTCCTTTAAGCTGAAAAACAAGGACAAAGATTAAGAAGAAGAATTCAAACAGAGTGGATCACAAAACTCAGTCACACCTGAACCTCAGCTCTATCACCCCTGCATGGATGCTACAGTTTTCTGAATCTTACAAAAGTTTCCTCAGGTCCTGCAAAGTTTTTAAAATCTTTCTAAATGTTCTTGTATCTTGCAAAGGTATCTTGAGAACTTAGAAAATGGTATACAACTAGCAAATCTTGCTAAATGTTCCCAGGTCTTGCATAAGTGTGTAGGGATCTTACAAAATTTGAGGTCTTGCAAAAGTTTCTCACGTGTAGCTGCTTTGCTCTGATTCAGAGGATAAAATAATCCACCGTTGTAATTTTCCTCAGGCCCTTTTTTTTCTCTCTGCAATATTGCAGGCCAAGCTCACACCATCACAGAGCTGTAATACATCATCACATCACAGCGTTCTTTCCCCGCTACGTAGGAAAACTTCATGCTGTGCATACTGGTCACACTTTGCATTGCAGGAAACTGGCTCTAAGATGCTAGCTAATGTTAGCCAGTTAACCTATTAACAGAATGAGTGGTGGGTTGACTTGGAGCGGAGAGGAGGTCAACGCCTCATGAACATTTGTGCAGATGAGCATGTTTGTAAAATGTTGGACGGGACTCACAAAAATACAGAAGGTTACAAACCCACAAAGTAAACTCTTACAGCAGGGATGGATCTTACAAAAGTTTATTGCAGAAGGATCTCAGGCCCTCGTACAGTGACTTTGTTATAACATTGAAACCCTTCCAGATGGAAACCTGACTTGTTAAAGGTGTACAGCCGTGCGTTTGTGCACGTAACAAGACAACACAGTCACCGTGCTGCTCCTGCGTGACTCAGCAAGGTTTGAGACTTCCTCATTTTGTGTCGTGATGTCTGAATCTGCTGCTTTGAGTTTATTCTCATTTAAACTCTGATAACTTAATGGCAACACTTCCTCTTTGATGTTTGCACTCGTGTTCAGTTTTTCTGTGTAATCAGAACAAGATTATTTTGTCATTTCTTCAACAAAGCTTGTTTTTGTGTTGACAGGAACACAGCGGCCCGGTGTCCACCTGTTAAATTAGGCCTCCTTCCTCTTAATGATGCTGCGTCTCGGTGAAGTACCTGCAGGCTCTGGGTGGAGGTAATTTATGGCGTCTGCTGAGGAGCAAACAGTAACATGCGGGCGGAGAAGGCAGCTGATCATTATTCATCTCTCTCTCCTTCTCAAACTCGTCCCACAGATTGCTGATACAGATACAGCCGGCTTCGTTTTGCTGAGCTTTCAACTTAAGTGGAGCAAAGCAGAAAGATTAATACTGTGAAAACAAAGATTTCTCCTCTTTTTTTAAATTAAATGACAAGATGCAATTTTCCACCCTGCTGGCTCGGAGCTGCGGCGGGGGAGGAGGCAGACGGTGGGGCAGAGGAGGGTGAGGGGGGCGTCTTGAGAGATTCTACTTTTCCCTCAGTGTCGTCTGGCAGGGGGTGGCAGCGCTCCATATGAACAGTCAGCATGCAGCATCTGATGAGCTGTCGGCAGGAGGAACACCATGTTGAAAAGAGAACACGCAGAGAAACACTAAAGAAAAGTAAAGAACAAAACTCTGGTTTCTGTCAGAATAGATTTGATTCTCGGCGGTGGGAGCTGAAGGCTGCCCGTCATGAAGAAGTCTGTAAATGTCAAAGAAGAACAGAGCTCCACCTATCTGAGGTGAGCTCTCATATGTTCACAGAAACTAAAGGATGGTTCTGTTTCTTTACAGCAGCATGCAGAGCTGCAGCTCTCTGATGTGCAGGTCACTCCCACACCATCAAACCTCCACCCTCCTCCTGCTGCACCCTCAGGCTCCTGCAGTGAGTCAGGGGGTCGGGGGAGTCTGACTCGGGGTCAGGTTTGTTGTCTTTGTGGACTCATAATGAGAAAACTGTAATGAGACCCTCTCTGCTGCAGCTCGGTCCAGGTGAGGGTCAGGAGGAGAGTCCAACTCCGAGCAGAGGGCAGAAAAACAGCTTCAGAGGAAGAGTGAGGAAGAAGAGCGTCTACTGAGCTGGATTGAATCACTGCAGGGTTTTATGGAACAACATGAGAGCTAAAACCTCCAGAACAGGAGGAAGGATGTGTTAGGTTCTGGACCAGAGCAGACAATAGAATGATACACAGAGAGCATGATCGCTTTTTAACCCACAATATTTAGGATTACAAACGTAGAACAATACACATGAAAACGTACATAAATTAAGATGTGCAGGTACTTTTTAATGTCAAAGCCTGATCTCTCATCATGAATCACTCATGTAGGAAGTATGTATTATTATATTCATGCAAGTAAACAAGATGCTTATTGAAGCCTAAACCTCTGAAAGCAGCCCTGTGTGTGTTCAGCAAACAGCATGTTATGTGATCAGAGTGTTAATTGGTTAATTGGTTGGCGGCATCATACTTCGTTTCAGCTGTGAGCGCTTCAGGATGCTGAGCAACGATAGCATTTTTCTACATGCTCTTCTTTCGTTAGCTACTCATTGTTCATTTTGCAAATCTTACTCACGTAGGCAACACACACACATACAAGCTCCCCTTCCCTCAACCTCTACAGCATCAAAGAGGACATCATACAGCGAGTATCCTGCAGAATGAACTGGTAACAACAGAAGAAGACCTTGTTGTGCATGATGCTTCCTGAAAGAAATATATTGCAAATATTATTAATATTATTTTTTCTTCCTGCTAACACAAGTCAAAGTAATCTGCTCTTTGTGTCAAACTGAGTTTAAATATCATGAGAACTTTGAGTTTGAGCTAACAGTTACAAGTTAAGCTACAGGTGCAGCTGATCGGACTGATGTCAGTGACCACATCACTAAGCCCGACTTTATTCTTAAAGACATCAACCGTGTTTGAAATCTAAAACCATAAATGAGTATTTCATAAAACTGTGAGAGTTATATCTTTATATGAAGCATGCAACTGGAGATGGAAATCAGTAAGGTAGCATGTTTTAATATCAATGAATGTGCAGAGCAACACAACTGCACAGACAGTTTCAGTCCACAAAAAAAGGCAGGAAAAACAAGAAAAGAGACAAACACAATCAATCACTGAGATCTCATCAAAGTTAATTTCTGTTCTTTATTATTTATATCTTGGAGACGTAGCTGTTTCCTCCACTACAACAAACCGCTCCCTAAACATAATCCCTTATTTTGGATCCTGATGTCCCCAAAGACTTTTTAAAAATCATCCTGAAGAGTCACAGAAATTAAGAACACCACAGAGATCTTTGAGGCATGTCTCATCTGTAAAAATATTGGCAGGTGTTCAGGTGTTCACCAATTACTCTAACCTCATCTCTTTGTCCTCCTCCCCCTCCTCCTCCTCCTCTTCATCCTCACACTCAGACATGGCCCACAGAACGGAGGGAAATTGGTCCCTTGGAGGCAGCGTGTCCTCGTTACTGAAGAAAAGTCTCACAAACACTTGCTCCATCACGGCCCTGAACTAACCACCACATTTATTCTGCTCTCCCAGAGCTGCTGCCAGATCCGTCTCAGGTCTGTTCCCATTACTGGACACCTAATATCTTCCTCTGTTGTTGAGTCTGTAAGCCTGATGTCCCCTCCAGATGCCGAGTGTGACGATGAAGGCTCAATATCAGCCAAGTCACGGGGCCATAGATCTGACAGAGCGGCCTGGGAGCAGGAGATACCAGAACTCTCCGACACTGACACAAACTTTATTCTCTTTCTTCTCTGCTCTCTGAAGCGGTTATCTCAGGTGTGTTTCTGGACCTCACTCGACCTCTCTTCTTTACAGATCCCAGTGTGTGAGCCTTCAGTCAGCAAACTTCATCCGTGTGCCGGTGCTTTTTGGGCACAGGGGATAAAGTTACGGTCAAACTCCAGTGATTAGCACTACTAATGTCCTCTTTCCCCCTTTCCTGAATCTGCAATCAACCCACCTGCCTCCCATTAAGCAACCACCTCCTCCCTACAAGATCCTAGACCTGCAGTCGGTCCTTCGTTGTGCCGTACACTGTTCCTCTACACTCAAAATAATAAAACATTGGATGAACTTAATTGCATTATGCCACTAAAATTCCATCTAAACAAATAAAGTTAAATCAGACTATCTTGATTGTGTTATTTGAACACTGTGTAGATTAGTGTGTGAAACGTCATGTGAATATCTCAATTCAATTTACTTCCCTTTCACTGAATTAAAATGTTTGTCCTTAGTTAGTCTAGTCAAATTCAATTAAGTTAAGTGAACATGTGCCAGACAGTTTAGTGCAACAACATTCAGCCTTGTTGGATGAACTAGTACCAGTTTTGTCTGTTTTATTAATGTCAGTGTTGTTGAATTAACTAATATGTTTTTTAATAGTTTTACTAATATCAATCTTACTGTTCCAATTAGAGTTGTTTCATTGATAGTACTAGTTAGCATTCATTTAAATCAAATTACCAAAGTTCCACAGACCTACATAATAAATGACAACACAAAAACAATTTTAACATTTTATTCTAAGTCCAATGAAACAGACTTTGGAACAACAATATGTTACATTAAAAACACATTTTCAGCTGCTTTCACATGATCACCACTGAGCGCTGCGCTCAAAGTTCAAATTATTTCAGCTTTGACCCCGTTTCCGCTGACCTTTTGAAGCGCAACCAATGAGATGAAAGCTGTAGATGACGTAGCAACAAGCAGCAGTGATTAAAGTAAAACTCAACATACGTCACAATTGTGCCCGGAAACATAATGCGTTGAGCAAAGAGCAAAATGCTTGTCAGCAGCCTTACAAAAGAAGGTGCCTGACTATAACTAGCATGAGTGCAACAACTGAGTTGTATGTATTCAAATTTCTCTACAAAAATGAATAAAAGATTACATTTTAACACATCTTGATGTTATCATTTACCTTCGCCCAATACTCATTTTTACTACTTGAACGCATAATAATGTAACTCAATGCAACCTCTGTTAATGTTAGCAGTTAGCTCCATTTTAAAGCCAAGCAGGACTGCTAAAAAACTGCTGTTTTTTCAACACTTTTAAACAGTGAATTATTAGAGTTAAAACCAAAGAAAATCTGCTTGTGCATTGCAGCAAAATAAATCAGAAGTAGTGAAAGATTACTGTAATATTTCTCACAATCTTTTCACTATGTTTTGATAAAAATAAAAAATATTTGTAAATAAAATTGTCCCGGTGCACATTCAAAATGTTTTAACAAAGAAGCATGTAGAATGAACTTGCAACTAAAATAATCTGCATTAAATCAAGATATGTGCATTCCTTCTGTCTTTTTACGACTTTCTCAGCCTTGAATCACTCCAGAAGCTTGTTTTTCAGAAATTGTGCCTTTGAGGACAACCTCTGGCCATCTAGCTTCAGCAGAATCTTCTGCAGGACCTCAAACGTGCACTTGAGCTCTGGTGGGTAGCTCAGGTTCAAACAGTATATGAGTCCAAATAAGAGTGCACAAGCCATTGCAATGCTCCCCAAGCCATGGAGGACCTCCACACCTTCAACCAGTACACCAACATCCTCTGGGTCATCTCCAGGTTCAGCACCCTCCTTCTCAATGACGTAGACTCCCATCACTGTTTGCTCCATGGTAGTTTTGGCCTCGTTGTCTGTGGCCTATGAAGTAAAATATAACAATAGTTTACAATTGACAGTATAATATGAAGAAATAAAGTGTCTCTCTCTCTCTCTGAAAATATTCCAATATCAAACTGCACAGCTCCCACACAAATGATTTGTGTATTTGATTTTTTTTTTTTATCTGGTATAAATGTGTCAATATTAAAATAAAATAACCACAGATTCTCTGTTGCTTACAGTTTTAAAGGTTCATTCCGCCCAAATACTATTTTCCGTCTAATGATTCATAGTTTTAAAAGGTTCATTCCGCCCAAACACTACTTTCTGTCTAATGATTTATAGTTTTAAAGGTTCATTCCACCCAAGTACTATTTTCCCTTTAAGCAAATAAATATGTTTGTGACTGTATTTCAAAAGTAACTCACCAAGTACTCCTTCACAAGTTTCTCGTGGTCTTCGTTCAAGTAGATGCACAAGGACTTGAGGATGCATGCTCGTCTTGTATGTATCGTGTCATCCTGAAACAAACGACAACAAAAAAACATTCTGACTATTCCGTTTGACAAAAGATAGTCTTGAATGCAAGTTTGATTAATCCTAAGTGTTGAGTATAGTTATTGTGTGGCAGACAATACTTTAGTCTCAGGAACCCAAAATGCAAGTACTCAACATCTGTTCGAAATCTCAACAAAATCTGACACAATATGACACACAAACATTTTAATACCAACCTTTGAGATGGCCACCATGATCTGTCTTATTTTTCTTCCAGCCACCCCACCTTTTTTTTGAAAGATCGCCATCAAGCGTGGCGAGTACTGGTCCAGCTCAGCAAAGAATGTAGATATTAGAGGTACAGTTGAGATGCGCAGGAACTCCTTATCAATCTGGAAAAATGTAACAATGCACTTGTTACTCAGCTTATTAGAACATCACAACAATATACACAGGTAGGACAAAAATTAATTACTAGCCGTTTGATCACTGCATTAGCAATAACAGTGTGGAGAAAAGTTCTACTAAATATCACCATAACCATATCTTTGTATTGAGTCAACACTTCTATATTTGATTTGTCGTTATCTTCCTGTTCTTGTATGTGTGCACACTCTAGGGGCATACAAAAAACGTCAGCACATATGGGACACGCACCTCTTTCCCACTGAACAGAGCTGGCCATCTGCTTTTGAAGTCTGCAACCAAGGGCTGTCCTTGAAGAACCTCTTGCCTTCGGTATGAGAAAGTCGTGTCCATTTTCTCAGTCACTATATGGTCATTGTTTCTCTTTGTAATCTCTGAAAGCAGGGAAATTCTCTCCTTTTCCAGACTCTCATCAGTTTCTCCTTTTGGATGCGGTGGACAATAATTGACTTCTGCCCTTCTGGGCTTTTTCACATTCATTGCTGGAACACATCTGTCTTTGGGCTTGTTCTTCAGAGAATTTATTGTCACCTCAGCACATCCGAGGCCTCTTAGAGTTGTCCGGAAGTTGGCCATTTTATACTTAAGGCTAATCTTCCACCCATAACAGCCATTAAAGGATCCCTGCTCCCACAGGCAAGGATGCTTTTTCACAAGGGCTTCTGCAACATCATTTAGATCAAGGTCAGTTGGGTAGGCTTTGAATTTAATAATTTCTTCTGACAGTCTTTGCAAAATGGCAGACTTCAGTTTTGGTGAGGGGCTCAAGCGGATTCCACTGGCATTGTACTCAGCATTGGCCTTTTCAAGTTGCAGTTCAGCATCATAGCTGAAAGAAGGGACTGGGAAAACACTTGGCCAAACCCACTGCCTTGAAGATGAGGACGAATCTGAAGAAACAGGCTCTGTCTCATCTGTGTCAACCGAGGAGACTGATGAGGAATATGTTAGGCCCTGGGCTGCTTGACCTATCACTGCATCATCTTCAGTAAAACTTTGCAAAAGGATCACCTTAATGGTTGCTTTGTCAACTACTTCGGAGATCACGGAAAGGTTGATGAACTCATTTCCAAAATCAGCATCCTGATACTGAAGCCGAAAATCTTGTTGCAATCCAAAACTCGTCTTTATTGTCTGGCACAATTCCTCTATGGAGTCTGGTATCCCTGCTGGCAGAATAAGCTTCCTCGCATCATTTTCACCAAGGATGATTCTCAGTCTTATGGGCTGCGTCATTGTCCAGACCTTAATAAAAGAAAAAGAACACTAGTTGAATATTTCACAACAAAAAAAACTCAGGAGCACTTAAGAAGCACATACTAATTTATAATTAGACAAGTATATATCAGGGATGTCACAAAATTTAGTAGTTGATACCAATATCAGTGAAATTCAACAATACTTGATACCCAATTCAATACCTCGGTAAACATCAAAACAATAAACACTTTGGATACTTTGTTAATGTAACTTAACATGAATTGAAAATCTAACAGCCACTTTATATTACTTTGAAAACATCTCCTTCAAATAACTGTATTTATTCAAATTTATCTCCGAAAAAGAACAAAAGATTACATTTTAACACATCATGATGTTATCATTTACCTTCGCCCAATACTAATTTTTACTGCTTGAACTCATAATAATGTAACTCAATGCAACCTCTGTTAATCTTAGCTGTAAGCTCCATTTTAAAGCCAAGCAGGACTGCTACCACTGGCTGCTAACAGCTAATGGCATCAACTTGGTACCGAAGTATCGGTTCTCGTGACATCCCCGTGTGTGTGTGTGTGTGCGTACTTTGTTTTTAAGAATATCAGCACTAAAGAGAATCTAGTGTAATTTCTAGTATATAATAAACTAGAAATTACAGTAGATTCTATTTAGTGCTGGGATTTATGAATTTTAATCAAACGTAAAATAAATATTTTAAATGTTTTAAATCATTCAATTAAATTATCAAGCAAAATTTTGAACATTCTCTGGTCCTAGCTTCTCAAATTGTATGATCTCCTGTCTTTTAATTATTGTCTTGCATTTTGTAATTTCATGAATTAAAAAATAATGAATACATTTACAAAAAATGATCATAAATTGCAGCCCTGCTACGAAGCATAATTTTACGACTTATTGTGCCATATGATGTGAGGGGGACATACTTACAAACATTACTCTCATTTTTCCTGTAAGTTAATGTGTCTCTTCAGAGTAACCAGACGCAGGCCTCCCAGTGAATAGGAAGCTAACGGGTAGTCATCAAGTAAGTCCCCATGCTCAATCAGAGCCACCTCTCTCACATGTGACATGTCAAGTTCAAAAGCTCTAAAGTGTTCTCTATACCAAGCAGAGAGCTTCTTCACAATAAAATGTATCTTGCTTTGTAAAATACAGATCTGCAGAATTTCAGCAAACTGTGGCAGACCAAATAATTGTCCATGGACAACAATCATTCCTTTGCTGTAGTTCATACCATTGTATGACACACTTTTTGTAATATGGACATCAGTCTCATCTGGTAATCTTTGCTTAATAGAAATTGCAATGTCACTTTGCAAAACGTCAACTGGTACTGATGAGACACTAGTTACCACCAAAGATGTCCTATGGTCAGAAGAGTGCAGGTCAGAAGCAATCATGAGCTGATGCTTTCTTGCAAGTGTGAGAGGAATGTTTTTAAAACAGTTGGTATGGCGAACAATCTGTTTAAAGAAACTATGTTTCGCTTCAAATCTTATTGTCCATTTATGGACAAGAGGCCCAAAGAGGCGAATCAGTGCAGGGTAATGCTCTAAATAATGATGTTTAGGGAGAACACGGTTGTTTGGGAAAAGCTCTTGGTATCTCTGGCGATGTTCACTGATTTTGCATTCAAGATATGCAATTGACTCATCAGAATGGACAGGGGCTACAACAAGATCCACTATGTCCTTGAGATCCAAAATAACATGCCAAGTAGGTTCATCCTCTGGAACAAGTGGACCAATAATCAGAGGCAACAATCGGAGCAGACACCAATTTTCATGTGCATTTCCCCCAATATTTTTTTTTTATTGAGAATGTTTTTGGTATTGTGTGAGGCTGATTGGTTTTATCTCCCCATTTGTACTCAAAATTTTGGATCAAGTTGTTAAGTTTTTCTAAGGTGAAATACTTTTTAGAGATCAAAAGACAAAAACAATGAGCAAGCTCAACAGGTATTATGCCCTCAAACAGATCATGTGCTACATCTGGAGGGTAGCCTGCAGTGACATGAAAATGGGTGAGATTCTTACTCAAAGCACAACCCCTTTTAACTCCACAGCACACACTTGCTGTTTCCAGAGCACACTTCAAATGGCCTTCATGGAGTGCCCGCGTTCTACACTCAAAAACACCAGCAGTCAGTGACTGAATTTCCGCTTTCTTAGCTATGCAGAATCTACAGATGTATTCGGCAGAAAAACTTTCTATGAAACCTGCCAGCCCATGGGCTCCTAGGTTGTCAGCTATCACAGAATTCACAGTGCCTTTGATACACTCATTCAACTGACTAATGAACACACCACGTTGCTCTAAGATTACCAGATCTTTCAAAAGTGGATCCAACACTTTTTCAAACCCAAATGTCCTCAAATCTTCACTTTTACAAAGAACAGCCAAATAAATGGATGACAGAGCAGAATGGGAGCCAGGAGGTAAATTGTCCAAGACCCAATATACACCACAAAGCTTATGCTTTTTGCGTGAGGTCCCAAGAGGATTGCAAACTTCGAAATCATCAATATATAGTTTTCACTAGCAAGGACCACGCCACACAAGGATATAAGTTGAACATTTAATGAATTAGTTGTGCGTGGTGTGCCCAGCAGAAGGAGACTCAGGATGGGGGTTCCGTCTCAGCGTTATCCTGCCGGAGCTGATCTTGACCCAGGTTGTACCTGGAAGTAGACAGGGCATAGAAGGAGCGAGCACGAGTTGAGTAGGAGAGGACAAGGAAATAGGTTAAGTGCAGTAGAGTAAGGTGAGGGAGGGTGGGTTGAAGAATCACGGACAAGCAGTTGGAGTAGGCTGGCTACGTTTAAGAAGGCTTGTCAGGTGATTGAGGGTGTGGTTTAGGCGTGGTCCTGCTCCCGAACCTAAGTTAACACCTTAACTTCATTTCACTAGCAAGGACCACGCCACACAAGGATATAAGTTGAACATTTAATGAATTAGTTGTGCGTGGTGTGCCCAGCAGAAGGAGACTCAGGATGGGGGTTCCGTCTCAGCGTTATCCTGCCGGAGCTGATCTTGACCCCCAAAAGAGTTGAATTAGATGGAGCTCAGTTGAGCGTGAGCTTGACACGATCGTTGAGACTGTTGCGGATGTATGAGTGATATGTTTGAGATGACCAAAGCCCTAGGATCTGTATGGCTATGTCTGAGTTGCCTGACCTAGCTGCTGTGGACACTGCAGCAATGCGGAATGAAAGGGCAGGACAGTGCTTGGAGGTTATGCCATTTTTGTTCAGGTTTCAGTGATGAAGAGTGGGTCGTGAGGAGATGCAATAGCGGCATACCGAGAGCTGATGTATTTAGTAAGTGGTTCGTACGGGCTAAGATTAGAGTTGAAACTAGGGATGTACATTTTAAGTATTTTCCGTGATCGATTTTTGGAAATGTTAACGATCAATTATCGATGAATTGATAAAACATTATTATTCTTACGTCAAAAACAATGCCAAATAGGTTGTTTTCCCCTAAATTGTATTTTCTACGGCAACAAAATGCATATCACTGACGGAATTGAATACTGGCACATGTTTGACACGCAGAATATCAACGATCAGGCTCATAAAAATATTCTCCGCGGACATAGTCTTATAAAGTGAAGGTTCATAATACTAACAGAAAAGTACTTCAGACTCAGTGTCCAGTTTTCTGTCTACTCGTTCTTATTGAGAAAAAGATACATGTGTATTCGATCAGGTGTCAGCCAGGAGCCTAACCGGGTCATAATCAGTCCCGCTGGAGAAAAAACCCAGACGGCTCTGATGTTGCTGGTCTGTAAACATAGCGTACCTGAATTTCCCACCTGTCTGTTGCCTTTGTATCCAAAGGTTAAATTATCCTGTTTAAAGCTGCCAACCTTTGTGTCCGTGTCGTTGTTGGCAGCAGTTTTGTATTGATCCTCTTTTAAAGAGCGCACGTGGAGACCTGACGCACAGCCGCAGCCGCCAGCTGAACGTCTCCGCTGTGCGCAACACCTTTAACAGCTGAATCACATCGAAACATGCTTTAAACTTAAAACACCTCCCTGATAGATGAGCGTAATATGAGACCACATGATGTTTGTTCCACGTAACGGAAAATTGATAACAAAATTTGTGTTTCGAGTAATTTCTTAACAATCAATTAATCGAGTATCGATTAATTGTGGTCATCTCTAGTTGAAACGAAAGATGTTCGGTAGATGGGAAAGGAGATCCCGAGTTGATCAGTGTTACTGCGTCTGAGTGTGAATATTAGAGAATCTGGAGGTGTGTACGGTGATGTCAGATAACCTGGGATGATGGTAATGATTAAGGACAGACGAGGTAGGGGCAAATCCTGAGCATTGGAGGAGACCAAAATATGCCAGTGAAAACATGGAATCTGGGGTAGAGTCGAGTATAGAGTTTAGGTAGCCGGAACGGAGAGTCTGAATGCAGAGACTAAGGAGGTCAGAGGTGAGTGGAAGGTGCTTCAAAGTGACTGCAGGGTCCTGTTTTCTTAACCTTTAATCAACATCATTACGTGAGAATGGGAGATGGAAGTGCAGTGAAGGTTGGTGACTAGTTTAATGAAGAAGTTGATGCCAGCGAGGTAGGTTTGGATGGTCGTTGACCGGATTATCTGAATGGAGTGAGCATGAGATATGAAGTTGCAGGTGGACCCAATGTGCTCGGAGCGAGGCTGTTGAGGAAGCTTCATGTGAGATGAGAGAGGTTCACTAGCTGTGGAGATAGCTGAATATTGTTGCTGAAAACAATGGGACTGGTATGGGATGCGGATCGGATTCTGGGGCCAAAGTCTGAATTTCTGAAAAGAGAACGGGAGTGCATAAGCGATGGTGTTGAGATAACCAGGATTCTGATCTGCTCTGAGAATGAACTGATGGTGGGCTGAGATTAATGCGTTTCTGCGCAGAAACGGCATAATGACTGGGGAGTGTGACGGCCCTGGCTGATGATTTCGACGACTGCCGTGTTATCAGAGTGTATGAGTATTGACTTTCTTAACCATTCGGGACCCCAAAATATGGACGCAATGGTGATGAGAAACAGGTCATTAAAGCGGATGAAGGAGACTGGGATGCGGAATCGGAGGACGTGAGCCCTGGAGGCCAGGTGGCAGCGAACCAACGTCCCCTGAAACAACCGCCGAAGCTAAGTTTGCGTGATATGGGAACGGCCCCAGATTGCGTGAGGGGGTTGGAGAGGAAGATTGAGCCCCAGGAACGATGCAGATTGCGTAGTGGAGGGGAAACGGAAGCCGTATCGCCATGAGCGGCGGAAAGAGGGGAAGAGGACGGGATGAAGGGATGAGGGGATGAAGGGATGAGGGGATGAGGGGATGAAGGGGTGAGGGGATGAAGGGATGAGGGGGTGAGGGGATGAAGGGATGAGGGGATGAGGGGATGAAGGGGTGAGGGGATGAGGGGATGAAGGGATGAGGGGATGACGGGATGAGGGGATGAGGGGACGTATGCACAAGGAGATTGTGTGCAGCCTGCGGACACAGGAATGTAGAGAAACGGTGATAGTCCAAGAAAAGTCGGACACAGAGGGAGCAGGCACAGGAGCGACACAACCCGATCTCACTCCAGATGGCGTAATGTAGGTGAGACAGGTGAGATGCAGTCAACAGCAGAAGCTGGCCGGATGGGTAGTGCCGCCGTGGCGAGAGCGAAGGCGTCGACAGAGTGCAAGAAAACATTTGGGTATTGGGGAAGGGAGGGGGTGGGGATGGGGAGGGAGGGGTGAAAGGAGAGGTCAGTAGGAAAAGAGGGGGTCGAGGATAGCCAGTTCCATTTAACTGTGAAGGGGCTCCTGATGGAGCTGAGGAGCTGGCTATGGTGGGAAGAGGGGGAACAGAAGCCGTATTGCTGTGGGTGGCTGAAGGAAGGGTAGAGGAAGGGATGATGGGATGAAAGGATGCATGTGCAAGGGGAGTTTGTGAAGCCTGCGGACACGGGATGTAAAGAAGGCTGTGATAGCCTGAGAGAAGTCAGACACAGAGGGAGCAGGCACAGGGGGAGATACAACCTGATCCCCACCAGGGGGAGCCGATGATGCCGGTAGAGGCTGTGGGAGCGGCTGAGGCCTGACGTCACGCCTGACGTCACGCCTGACGTCGCTGGCGGTAGTAGGCCCAGGTGAGGAAGCAGGAAGCGCGGGAAGTTCGGTTTTTGACGCTGTGGCGTCAATGAATGAAGAGTACGAATGGAACGATCCGACCATGTTGTCATTGCCGTGGAGGAGAACGCCTTTCGAGGTTGCGGAAGCGTCGCAAGCAAGCGACGGTCCAGTTCCAGCGGTCGGACTCCTGTGGAGAACGTGGAGCCGGTCGCGAGGAAGGGGGCGCATCGCCCCGTGATGGATTACCGGTGACGGAGCAGTGGGAAGGACGTGGAGAGGACAGGTACGGACTGCTTCGGCGGAGCCTGGGGCGCCTCCGGTCCGCGGCTCTCCCTGGCGATGAGGACGAAGCCTGTGCACCTCTTGGAGAAGGCGACACCTTGTTCGGGAAGCATGAATGGGTACGACGTGGCCGCGGCATGCTGAACCGGAGCGCAGGCGGCTCCGCTGCGACTACCGGCTGTGGTGTGACTGCCCGTCTCCGAGAGAGGGATACTCTGCATGGAAGGTTAACCGTAAAGATCAACGCCGGAGCCGTACAGAGGAAGCTCCATGGTGAGTTTGTAGCTTTTTCCTTTGCCCCGAAATCTGAGCGGTGATGCCTGAAGCACGGTCCGTCCGTCTTTGAAGAATCACGGACAAGCAGTTGGAGTAGGCTGGCTACGTTTAAGAAGGCTTGTCAGGTGATTGAGGGTGTGGTTTAGGCGTGGTCCTGCTCCCGAACCTAAGTTAACACCTTAACTTCATTTATGGAAATTCTCAACTCCTCAACAGCTAGAAAGCCATTTGTTTTATAATGCTCACCATCTCGAAAAGACCTGTAAACCCTCTGGCCACCATACAAAACCTCTCTTTTTCTTTGAGCTATTTGTTCTTCAACCACTTTATCCAGTAATTTATTGTGACTCAGTATTTCCTGCAATAACTGTAATAAAGGGATGTACTGAAATGACCTTCTTTGTTCTTTAGATAAAATATACTCAACAGGCTCTACAACCCTAAAATGTAGCTTGTAGTATTTTTTCCTTTTAAAAGAAGTGGCAAGAGGCCCACACTTTCTCAAAATGTTAGCCACAGGGTTAGAGACACACACGGAATTGGAGAGCTCTTCAATAATAGCCTGACCAATATGTAGGTTATGGCTTTTGAAAATTTCGGTAACTATACACTTTGTGACTGGCTCACAAGCTGAACTTACCAAAAAATGCAACTCTTCTAATAACTCATCTACTGCTGTTGCTGGAATATGAAATATATGTTCCAATTTCAACAATATTACAGCTATTTTCCGCTCAATTAATTCTGGTAGATTTACAACAGCTCTGTCATCACTTTCTGTCACTGACTCTGTTTCAACGTCAACATATGATACATCAGAAGAACAGCTAGCTGTCACATTATCAGAGGTATCTGACACATGCAGTGGTTTCACATATGCAACTAGACCAGCTTTAAAATCTTTCAGTGTGTGTGGATGATGCTTCCTCTTTTTATGTGTATAAAATGTATTTTTAATATTTGTTTTGAAAGGGCAACCAAGAAATACACAACTAACAGTCTCGTTACTTCGCAGATGTGTTCCAATATGAACAAAAAAATCTTTCTCTGTGGAGAGGTCACTGCATTCACATAACTCACATCTAAAAGTTACTGAACTGGTAGCTGTCTGTGTAAACTGAGATGAATGACCTTTATGGACATGGGAGTAGAGTCCACCCCATGTCTTGAATGTGCATGGACAATTTACATATATGCACGAATAATGTTGGCCTCTTCCATAATGATGATGTAGTTTATAATGTTTAAGTAACTTGTACCTACTGCTCTCTCTAGCGACACATTGACTGCACTGCCACATACACGTCACTGAAAAAAAAGAAGAATAAATGCATTAGCCAACGATAAAAGCCATTAGCCATGTATAGTAAAAACACACCGCATTTGAGCAAAACCATTAAACCTCAGCTGTGTAATTAGGTCTATATATGGTAACAGATAAACAATATAACAAAAAATATAAACTCACCATAAATTGTCTAGGGCCACACACAAATATGAGAGCATGGGGACACTGCTTCTTCAGATGTATTTCTGGTAAAGAGAAAAAAAAGGAAAAAAGTTACAATGGATGTCATATTTCTATTGTTAATAAAAAAACATCCCCCAGGTTTAGTAACAGCTGCCAAAGTATATTTTGCCACCCATTTTTTTATTTTATCCGTTTGAAAGAATGACGCCATCCGTAATAGATTAACTACCATACAGGGCTGTTTGCAGCGCACTGATACTCTCTCTCTTTTTTCCCTCTCTCACAAACACACAGCGACGTGTCTGTGTAAAGACCCTTATTTCTGTGCACTGTCTGAAGTTAAAGTTAACACCGCTCACTTTACGTTTTTAATTTAAATGTAGAGTCTGTCGTCTTGTCGCTTGGTGTTTGTAAACACACAGCATTCAATGTCGGACCCTCCTCTCCGGTTTCACTGAGGGAGAGAGACATGGTCGAGCGAGGTAACGTTACAGAGTGACTGGAGGGTTAGTCGCGCTAGACAGGACAAATTAAACTGAGGAATAAAACTTTCTTTTCTGATTGTTTTACGTTACTTACTTTGTTAAGCACAAATAAAAACACACACACACACACACACACACACACACACACACACACACACACACACACATACATCTCCACGCAGCCCTGCGGAAGGTGCCGTTTAGCGGGTTTTGTGTTGCATCATCCTGGCTGCAGGTGCGCGAGTGCTTCAGGTGTGCTGACAGGCTGGAGAGAGGGTTGCACACCCTGCATGCTGTTATATAAATACAAAAATAAACCCTCACAGCTGTTATCAACAGGACGACGGGCGCTTTTTAAACATAAGTGTCGGCCCCATACAGCAGAGTAAAATCACGGAGGTCTGCCGGAATTTCCCTCACTCACCGTGTCTCTCTCTCATTGCAGAGACGTTTTTTTTTCCGCACAGCGGCTCAGTGACTGAAGTTTTTACGTGCACAAAAAAGCTTTTTTGAGAGATATTAATGATAGTAACGTTAACCGGGATGTAAATGAAGAAAACCTAGCTAACTTTCTCCTGAAGTTGACCAAGCGTTAGCTAACTGCGAGAAACATGAGTGACAAAACATAACGGAGAAATCTCTCATAAATATCTAATAACTACAGTATTATTTATCACTGATACCATATCACTAAATACATTAATGTAGATATATTTGAATTACTTACCCTTATTAGCGAGGATGACCAACGATTCGGTGGGAGGATGTAAAATGTCGGCTTCTAATTGCGCGCAATTCAAACTGTTTCCGCATCAGGTGGGCGTGGAGCATGCGCAGTAGTTAACCGTATCAGAGTGTTGTTTGGAAGTACCTCATTCTCATTGGATTGACATTAATGACATGAATTAAACCGAATTTCCTTTGAGTCACGTCCAACAAACACGAACGAATTATTTAATGAACACAAACACAACATATTCATTTAATACTAACACATGTCTAGTTTGCTAATCAAACACATGCCCTAGTTGAGTTTTTTGAGTGTACGAGCATCACATCCAGCTCCAGTTTAAGGCCGGAGATACTCTTGCTTTAAACTACGTATTTGCATGTGCACGAAAAATCAACACAACATGGACTCAAGCTGAAGTATGCACATGGCCAGCAGGGGCAGTGTTGAGGCAGAGGGATGTTACAGTCAATGCAGCATGTGATGTGTCTCTGCAGCTGCACAGTGAAAACATGCCTGTTGCTGCAGAGCATGGAGGAACATGTTAGAGAAACTGAGCGAGCATGGTGCTGACGGTGTGATCCCTTCATCAGCTGTCTCAGTTCGTCACTCACCTGAACTAGAACCCAGAATTAACTTAACAGTAACCTCTGCCATGCTGCCGAGGGGACCAATCACAGGGCTTGCGGTCCACGTCGATTCTACGGGTAGTTACATTTTGGAGGGGGTGCACGTCAGCTACGTGCGTAGGCCTCTGCGTAGGCACGGGAGCTACGCGGACCTCAGGATTAGGCTATGCCGTCGATTTGACGCAGAAGTATAAATCAGCCTTAACTCGTCTCCACCTCTCCAGGATCATCAGTCGCCAGCCTCGCCACTTCACCAATCCCACCTGCCTCAGTTCCCCAGCCCAGATGCTGCTCTTTATTCACTCACCTCCCTGCTTTTCCTCACAAAGCTCAGTTTTTCCAGCTTACCTGTTGCATGTCTGCATCAGGGTTCAGGTTAAAGTCAAGACAACAAGAATTACCGTCTTGTAGTGTTTATAAAAAAATTCTATAGATGAATAATCTTTAGGAGAGAGTTTCTCTAAATTCCTCGTACCTTCTCAATTTGTGAAAATACTCCTTTAAACTCCCTCTGTGTTTAAAAGAGACCCTGATCTCTCTCTGACCCCAGCAGAGTCCAGTGAGGACTCCAACACAACGTTAAACACAGTGATCATGAGGAGAGGATGTTGTATTAAATTTCCCTTCAAACTAATGTAAACCCTGTAAGAAGATACTTCACTGATGCATTCTGCATCCACGATATGTTAACAGCATTTCAACAAATCTACTGACATAAAGCGTCCTCTAACACACTTTATGTTACAGCCACAGTGAAACATAACAGCTCCACTCGGCTGCTTTTATAGCCACATGAGAATGATTATTCATTTCAGAGCAGGAGTTAGTAACGTGTGTGTGTGCACGCTGTCGTAGAAGAACCATAACGCTTTCCCTGTAGACTCCATAAAACACACACAGGAGTAGCAGGAGAGCGTTTTTACAGCAAGCAGCTCCGATTGAAGCTCGTAACAGCGTTGGTTTCTTCAACAGGTCCTCTGCCTCGGCCTCGGCCTCGCTCGATAAAAACATGATGAGGACATTTCAGGTGCCAACATTTCCTGCACACACACCCCATCACCTCTACCTCCTCCCGACCTCTCTGCAGAGCCCCCCTCCCCTCCTTCCTCCGGCTGCTCCATCCCTGACCCCTCTCTGCCCTCCCCTCCCACCTCATCCTCTGTCTTACCTCCTGGGAAGGTGCCCACACATCAAAACGTCCCGCCTCGGTCCATTTCAGGACAATCAGCAAACACGGGATAATTGGGTGGTGGTACAGGCTCCCCTCCAGCCCGCGCTGCCCCTCTGACAGGAAGAGAGCATCAATAAAAGAAGAGATGAGTGACAGACGGGTAGCCTGCAGCAGAGGAAGGGCAATGAGAGGCAGGAGTAGAGAGCGATGACATGCATATCAATGCTGCCCCTGCAAGGTAAACAATGACTCTTAATTAGCAGGCCAACTTTTAATTAAGATGACGGCAGAGTAATTATTGCCCCTGACAGGGATGATTGAGCCGGGGAGTCCATGTTCTGATTAGGCCGCTCGTCTGGATGCTCCCCGTCCTACAGGGAGGCAGTAATGACACGACCTCGTGTTGTCAGAGGATGGCTGGGTGTCTCCGGGAGGGAGCCTTCAGAAGCTTTCAGGTCTTCTTTTTCCTCACACGGCTGAGTGCACTCCAGAATAAAACCTTCACACAGATACCAGCAGAACAGAGCGGGTCAGAGGGTCAAAAAGATAAACTCTGCAAACTCCTCGGGTGGCCTTTCTTCTCTCTGTGTTGTGTTTAAAGAAGCTGCAGATACTTTATCTCTCTGCAAACACCACGCACAGACCAAGACTCACAAAAATCAGCTGTTAGATTTATTAATAGAAACGGTGACTAAAAATATTACACTGCAAAAAACTTTAAGCTTGGAAAGTGCATTTATCTAATTTCTAGTCAAAGTAACACTTAATTTATCTGACCAGCCCATACATCTGTTTTCTAACGTGCTGCACTGTCAGCCGTGTTGACTCATTAAGAGTATTTCAGGCCTTATTTTTCGGATCTTTCTTTTTTTTAGATTCTTTTACATATAACAACATACATAAAAGACATACACGCACACAAAAAACAGACAAAAAACTGCCAGAAAAAGAGATAAGATGTGCAACCGTGTCAGTCCATTCATTGATATATTGTCAAGGTCCATGTATATCAACAATATCATTTCGGGTGCAACCAAATTGCAATGCTGTGCACATAAAGTATCCTGTCATAGTTAGATCCCAGACTGATCTTTCTCCTTCTTGATAAACTCCACAAAAGGTCCCCAAACCTTGAGATACTTAGAATGGGTGTTTGACATTGTGTATTGGATTTCTTCAAGATACACAGGAAATCATATCATTAAGCCACTTTTTAAAGCAGGGAGGAGAGGCTGATTTCCATGCTACAACCAAACTAAACCGCAGGGCTTGCTGTGTTGCAAAGGGGAGAGTCAAGACATAGCTAGAGCAACCCAATATTACAGAGAGGCTGTCAGGGGACAAATGATTGTTATGTTGCTATACAACTGGAAAACATTAACCCAAAAGGCTTTAATTTTAGAGCATGACCAAAAAAGATGACCCAGGGTCCCATACACAGATTTACACCTGTCACATGTGGCAGAGATGGAGGGAAAAATGAATTCTGTTTGACTTAGTTTTGGAGTAGTCCAATCAATGAATGACCTTGAACTGAATTAGTTGGAGCCTAGCATTGATGGAGCTTGATCTAATCCCAGCCAGTCCTCTCTCCCACAACCCCTCAGAGATCTCAAAACCCATGTCCTAAACCCAAGCCTCCCTGATATGGAAGGATGTGGCTGCCACAGCAAAAAGATTGACAAACTGTGAGATTAAAAGTTTTGATGTGGGAGATTTTGTCATTATGTCATTTTTAGGATATTTCTGAGTTGTGTTTAAACATGAAACACTATATTTCATAGCTTTTGAGTTTCCTCCTCACAAAGATGGTTTGTGCTGAAGCTGATGGAGAGAAAGTCTGCAGGTATAGAAAGAGACAGTTTGAGTCTTTAATGAGATTTGTTGACAGTAATAAAAGTCTGGGCTAATACCAGCCTATAATCTCTCAGAGAGGTAACAGACTCTCCCCTTTAGCACTGAACTCCACATACTTTTATTGCTTTATGTTAATTTCCTGTTCCTGAGGAATATTGGGGATGAGACGGAGGGGTGGAGTCAGATTAATAAAAGTGCAAATACCTGCAACAAAACAAAAGCATATCAGGACTTTCATCAAACTGGAGATAAATCTTCAGCGTGTTTTATTCAGAGTTGACTTTTAGTTCCTGTTGACAGCCGGCAGACAGCGGCTTCAGAGCGTCGGGCCTCTGCTGCTGATTTCACCTCTTCATCGTATCGATCAGCTTTAATTGAAGTCAGAGGCTGCTTTCTGCTGCTGGAGTCTGACGGGACTGCTGATGCTGCCCTTTTTCAAAGTTGGGCGCTCGGCACAGGTGGATGAATTATTCACGGCTGTTGACGGCACCAGTCCGCTGCTCTTTACTAATGAATGACTGCGATGTGGCACGAAACCCCGGCCTCCACTTCCAGCACACCTCACATTAACTCACTCTGCTCCACATTAACAGAGGTGAGGAGAAGTTTCTGCTTTCTTTATCCTCCGTTCAGTCGTTTGCTACTCTAAGCCCTCCTAAATGTACACACTACGTTATTTATGCAGAGTTTAAGAGACACGCTGACAGCTGTAACATCTGCAGAACTGAGCACCATTGATCACCCTCACAGCTGTCACAGCGGCAGTCATTACGCTGTTTGACAGGCAGACGTCTTCGATTTAACGTCCTCAGTCTGATTAATACAGTCTAAAAACATTTCTGATCAACAAACTGACCTTTCAACAAGTCCGCCTCCTTAAAGAAACCTCCTTCAGATCATTCCTGAGTCCTTACGGGTAAAAAAGAGATCGAATGTAATCATTAATTTAAACTTCAGAAACCATTATATGATCATGTCAAGCATCAGGGTTACTGTTTTTTTTTTTTCCATCCTGTGAAAGTAACGAGAGGCAGAGTGATACTGCAGGTGTGTTAAGTCTACCTGAGGCCCAACACAGTCCTGACCTGCAAAGACCTGGACCCCTCCAGACCTCTGAAGGTGTGCTGTGGTATCTAACGGCCAAATTCCACTAGATCCGTGTTCAGTCAGTCTCCGATCCGTCACAGCACCGGATCTGATAGGTTTCTATTCTAGTCAATGTGTTGACTTCCACTGGATCCGCTGCGTTGCGTTCCGGCTGCATCTCTGATCCGGCAGGTCGGAGTCCTCCGGATCAGATACACAAGACTTCTGTTTTCTGCCGGATGCTGGAGCACGACGCATCAATCTCAACAGAGCAGATGGAGCGGGACACGAAGTCAGGCATCAAAACAAAATGAAAACATCCGGTTAATTTTCAGAATAAAACTCTCTGTGTTATCACCAGATCGTATTTCACTTAACAACAACAACAAACCGTCATGATGAGCGGAGCCAGACCTGGAGACAACAGGTAAGAGGTTTTGGGGGACCAGAAAGACAACATGGATGAGGAGAGGAGGAGGAGAATCCTTGATTCAGTAATTACCGCAGGAAAACCTTGATCACAGGACTCCAGCTGTCCGGAGGTCCTGCTCCGTGAAGCGTTATGAAAACACAGCCGCTTGGTGTTGAAGAATGAGAGAGCATGGAGCCGGACTGCAGCGGATCAGAGACGGACCGGACACCAATCTGGTGGAAGTCCTGTGTAAGACTTCAGCAGCAGATCTTGAGGTCCTGAATTTGGAAGGTGGTGCCTCCATGGATCAGACTCAGTGGACTGAGATCTTTTTGAGATCCTTTCTATCAGAACCAGCATTCAGTGTTTCAGCAATCTGAGCTCCAGTGGCTCTTCTGGTGGGTCAGACCTCACGAGCCAGCCTTCAGTGAGTCTTTGCTGTTCATGAACTTGATGCTGACTCCCTGGTGTTCCTTTCATGAACCACTTCAAGGAGAAACCGAACCCTGACAAGGATCAAATTATGATGGCTCAATGACTCGGCACGAACATCTCCAAAACTAAACTTTCTGGGTGTTCCTGGTCTGCAGAGTCGCTCACATCCTCACTCCCACATGTTTCCTGCTTCAGATAACAACCTGAGGTCTTGAGGTCTCAAACATGAGGATTCTTAAAGCCTCTTTCTCTGCTGCAGGCTGAAGAAGACACCTGAAAACCTTTTGTACCTTAAATATCTAAAAATTTGTCCCAAGAGTGTAAAATTAAAGAAACTATTTATATAAGGACACATTGAAGATGACAGCTGATAGGTGGGAATAAACAGATTCTAACGGTTCATGTTGAAGCTTCGTATGTCTGCTGTTGTGTCTGCATGCAGTCTGTCTCCATCTGTCCGACTTCCTGCAGATTCTCTTCATCCTGTCCTCCCTGAGTCTCCTCAGTCCTCCCTCAGTCTCTTCAGTCCTCCTTCAGTCCTCTCTCAGTCCTCCAGGGGCGGATCCAGATTAATTTAAGGTGGGGGGCACAGGGGGGTACAACAGTTAAATCAGGGGGCCATCTAAAAACAACAAAAATGAAGGCAGCGCCGACTTCAACATTTTCGACCATTAAGTACTTACACTCAGTTGTCAAAGATAGTACAGAAGACAGTGTTTTGATGTCTTCATCTTTCTTTAATTACACAAATGAATGAAGGCTAGACTTTTTCTCTGCTTCATGCACACTGGAAGTAAATCCAGTTTTGCCAGACAGCCATACCACAAGCTTCTATACCAAACATTAGGTCACAAAATAATCAGAACAAATTACATTCTCACAGAGAGAGCAATAATATTTATTATGACTGCTTGGTAAAAAGTAATGATAAACAACTTACAGCTGTAGTTCCACAACTGGACTGGACTGTTGCTAAGCAACCAAAACATTCTTCTGAACTCTGTTACTCAGAGTAGATATTCTGTGGTGCACAATAGACTCTATCTTATAAATTCATTGCATGTTTTACTTTTTGCAACCAGTTAAGTAAGATTCTGCTGTATGATCACCTGTTTGACATCTTGTGAAGCAGATTTTAAAAGTATTGGTTTGTTCATGCTCTTGTATTTTTGTGATGAAGAGGAAATGAGTGTAATTATAAGGACTTTTTAAAAATAAGATATCATATCAGACAGAGTTATTTAGTATCTTATGTAGATACTAATGCTTATTACAAAGCATTTCTTGAACAGATCTCTAAGAAATGCAAATGATGTAGGCTAATAACATCCTGAGGTGGCCAAGTCTGATCCTTTATCACAAAAACTGAACTAATATAAAACTACATTCTATCATGTGAGAAATACAAAAGAGCAAATAACATATTACTACATGGTGGGTTAATAATCAATAGTCTGCATTTGGGACCTTTAGGTGCAGCAAATGGCTGACTGGGTACAGGTGTTTCTACTGATGCTGTCATCTGAAGAGTCAGTGGTCTCTTTCCTGGGTGCATCTTTGACACAAAATTAAATTGCATCATCAAAACTTTAACTGTATTTCTAAATTAAACTTCTATCATACTTTTTACAGCAAAGCATAACAAGCAGATGTATAACATTTTCTCCACATCACCTGGAGGTCTGTCTGCTGCTCTGCATGAAAAAAAAAAACCAGTAGCTCACTGTTTCTAATGCAAACTTACAGATATCAACAATAAAAGTAGTAAGCTAAACGTTGTAGTGAGAGAAACATGCAATAGTTCTCATACACCTAGGGAATAAAGGTTTATGGATCTAGTGATCTCACCTGGAACGGACTGAACCCCGCGACGGAAGTCCGCGACTGTGCAGGTGTTCTAAAGTTAGTGTTGGTCTGCTGCTGCTATTTCCTGTTTGAATTTCAAATTAAGGGCCCCTTAATGGAACGAACATGGTACAATCAGATATAGGGTTTTGTTTTTGTTTTTCTGCTTGATCACAGATCACAGTAGCGACATTGATTGACAGAATGAAGATCCGATGAAATTTGGGGGGGCACATGGGGGGGCCAATGAGATCGCAGGGGGGGCGGGTACCCCCCCGTGCCCCCACGGCAGATCCGCCACTGCAGTCCTCCCTCAGTCTCCTCAGTCCTCCCTCAGTCCTCCCTCCGTACTCCCTCAGTCCTCCCTCCGTACTCCCTCAGTCCTCCCTACGTACCCCCTCAGACCTCCCTCCCTCCTCCCTCAGTCTCCTCAGTCCTCCCTCAGTCCTCCCTCCGTACTCCCTCAGTCCTCCCTACGTACCCCCTCAGACCTCCCTCCCTCAGTCTCCTCAGTCCTCCCTCCATCCTCCATCCTCCCTTAGTCCTCCCCCCATCCTCTCTTAGTCCTCCCTCCATTCCCTTGGACGTGGCTGACCTCGGAGCTGAACCTGAGTCCGCTCTGCAAACACAAAGCGAACACAGATCCTTTATTGTAATGTGGTCCTGCTGCTCCTGTGCCCTGGGTGTGGGGCCAAAATTACAGCCATTACCTCCATCACTGTTTCGCCTTGAAGGCCTCGGCTATTTCACCCTCCTTCTCCTCTTTTCTCTCTGTTATTCCCCCCGCCTCACCTCGCCGCCGCTGCTGCTGTAATATGAAACTGTAACTGAATCCTAAATGAGCTGTAAGCCGCGGTGGGATGAAATTGATGTGTTGAATGCTAAGCTCGGCATTAAAGCATGACGATAATGGCCCGGTGTTTTATGAGTCGTCTCAGTGGTCCCACTACCTCCGTGACCCCCCCTCAGCCGCCTTCACATTACTTTCATCTTACCTCGGCCCGGAGCTAACATCCTCCCTGTAAACTCCACGGAAACATAACTGATTTTCTGAGTATTGATCATTTTCCAAATGTCATCCTGCGAGCTGCCTCTTGAATTTTACTGACTTCATCGCTGAGGAAACAGCCGCCATGAGAGCTACTGACTCTGACCGGTGTTTCGAGGACTCTCTGGGTGTTGAGACTTAAAATTGAGCTCTGTGAAGACGCACGAGTTGAGTCAGTGTGTGCATGCTGCTGCAGGCAGATGGATGCAGACTGCCTGTTTGGGTTTTATATATTTAGTTATTTGTGTTTCCTGTTTAGCGGCCTGAGAGGAGGGTAGTTTTTTCACAGGATCTCAATCAGTTCTGAGAGTCCTGCAACGGGGATGCCGTCAAACGGTTTGATGTCTGCGGCTTTTGCATTTAACAAAACATCTAACAGCAAGTACTGCATGCTCAACGCCTGCCCATATTTGGATGTAGTGATGCAGAGGTTCAGATTTGACCTGTTCTCAGCAAGTTCAAACTCTCCCGTTTTCCTGGAGCACTCACCTCCTCTTTAAATGAAGGTGAGAAAGATGCCTGTCTGTGTCAGCCCCGCCCTCCATGTGTGAGTGTGTGAGAGTGTGAGTGTCTGAGTGAGGGGACGTTGGTGTTAGATGGATGTTCAGAAAATAATGAAGGTCAAGAAGAAGAGTTTTACTTTACTTCATTACTGTGGGGCCCTGTTTGTAAAGTTGTGCACACTGAAAATCTCTGAGTGTTGTGTATTCTCTTTGTGGCCTCAAAAACTGCCTCTAAAACCTTTATGGCGGGGGTCCGGTTAGTAACCCGTATGATTCAGTCCTGACTGGCTACGGTTAGGATATCTGTATCGCTTTTAGATTTATATTTATATTCAACATTTAACATTTATATGTAGCAATTGGATTTAACAGGGATTTTAACTTAACATATCTGTCACAACAAAATTAAATGTGAAGAAGATCACAAATATTCCTCTAAATGTGATAAAAAAATGACTTTTAAAAATATACTCTACGTTTTCATGACGTTTTGCAGCTTAATGTGGAGAATTACAGCTGCTATTTTAACTTTACAAACGGCGCCCCATACATTACAGGCTCCTTCAAGAAACAGAAACACAGGTGACAGTAACCTGACACCTGCACAGTTAGCATTAAAAAGTTTCCCTATTACACCATGCAGACGCTCACAGACGAAGGGATGGAGTAATAAAACAGCTTCACTTTATGACGTGTTGGTCCTCTTCTCCTCTAAGCAGAGAGACAAAGCATCACTATAGTCTCACAAACACTGCTGTGACAGAGCAGGAACAATAAGGGCCCGATCTACTAAAGGTTTGCATGTATAAAAACACGTGCAAACTTTATAGCGCGCGAAAAGCTGACGTACTAACCGGGAGCACCGAGGATTGCGTCTTTCAAATGAGCAAAATAGCACTTGCAAATCATTTAGCGTGTTTGCCTTCATGAATATGCAGAACACATGTAGACCATCAGAACGCGCAAAATACTGGGAGGAGGAGATGCACATGTAATCATTTAGCACACGCAATGTGATTCATCAAACCTGAAGCAGATAGCGAGCGCTGTTTTTGCGTCTGTATTTAGCACGTTTGAAAGGCAGGTGCAAACTGGCACAGCGTTACGCACACATGGCTGCGGTCACTGCAAAGCTCATCATAACTTTACAACATGCCCACAACAGCGGAGCTTACAAGCATTACTACAGTTTTTAGTCAATCAAACCAAGAGAACAAAATAATAATAATAAAACAACACAAATTCAAAGCAGTTCAGCACCACGGATAGCGACGGCATCATTCTGACACCCACTTTCACTTTTTCAACTAATGAGAGCACAGGAGGTCACTGTATCAACAGCTATAAAAAGTTTAGTAAAATTGGCACAGCGGCCCACATCTTCACATACAAACAAAAAATCAATATGAAGTACTCGGCCTACTCACCACTGTTTGAAGGGGCCTTAAGCTCCGCGGACTTGTCCACGATGTGCTGTATGTACATTTTCTTTGCTCTGTCATTCTCATTAGATAACATGACATGTCCACTCAGTCTATTCTGTCCCATCGTGCTCATCAAGGGGTTTTTAGTTAGTTTTAACTTGGAGAATGATTGCTCACTGAGCTGCGCCAGGCAGCTCTGCGTAACTCCTCATCTCGTGCTTGCAGCAATGTGTTGGGGTGAATTGACTCAAACATGTTCCCAGTTCCATTTAAGCTGGTGAATCTTTGGGCCAGTTACTGGATGATGATATCAGGCATGAAAAACATTCACCCCAAAGTTGCTCCCTGGGACAGTGAGGCGACTGTCTTCATCCAAGTGACGCCTAACTTTTCTAGAGCAAGAGTGGCAGACTAAGCCTCATCAAATCGCTCTCTAAACTCCATCAAAACACTGATTGCGTTTTGGAGAAGAGTAGATGCATTTATTTCATTGGCAGATCTTCTGTTTTTTCTCACAGCATTCACCTTTTCACAGATGGCCTCCCAAATCGCGTTTCTAACACTGAGATGTCTCTGCTGGAGTTCACCGATGTGTTCATTTCCCTCTTCCACAAAGATCTCCAACTCCATGGCCTCAAACTTCATTTATCGCTTAAGGCCACTCTGCTCTCTCAAACTCTCCATGGGGACAGCCGATAGCACACGCAAAATCCTCGTAAAATAGGGCGGTCCGCACCACTTTTGCACTCGTTATCATTTGCGCATGCAGTCATAGTCGATCACCCGCAACACGCCCAGAAATAGCACGTGCAAAATTATTATTTGCACACGCAAATTAGCGCTCGTTATTTGGGATCTTAGTAGATCAGGCCCTAAGTACGCTCTGTGGAGGCCCTAAAATGTGAAGAAACACAAGGGCATCTAACTCACTGAGACACAGGAACACCTCACATGACCTGCAAGAGCACACAGCTGGATCACTGACACACAAACAAACACTGAAGACGACAAAAAGTTAAGTTTACTCCTGATTCGAGTCGTCTAAAGAGAAATCTGCATCCTCTCTCTGTACCTGCACTCATTCATTGAGTACTGCAAAACACGCTCGGCTTCATAGCAACACAGACCAGGCTGGTGGTGCCACTTTTCAAAAGCTCTTCTTCCTCATTAGTTCAAAATCATGCAGTCATCAATGCAAAACGTTTGGTGCAGAAGTCAGTGATACAGAGCTTTGGGTTGAGACTTCTGTTTCCATGCATTACCTTTGTTTACATGACGACTGGCAATTCAAGGCCTGAAAATATAGATGGAGTTGAGGGAGCATGGAAGAATTGGCAGGACTTGCATGCAGTTTTTGGTTAACAGAGATTAATTAGAGCTAGATAGAGCTCTCCACATGCACACATTTTCTGATGACAGCTAAAGTCTTCTGAAATACTCGTGGATTTCATGACGACCAGTAAACATGCAGAGTCTGTAAATGGATTTGCTTAAACTGTCTACCTATTACAGGAAGATTTGCTGTTGCAAAACATGGGACATTGTAAAAGTGAAAGTAGACATGTTCCTGTGAGATCTGGACACTGAAGAGTCTGGATGACATCTGGACTCTTCAGTAGAATCAGTCAGTAAACACTTATAAACATGAAGTTGTGGGTTTATTTTTCTGCTCTTCCTGCATTCAGTGAGAGAACAGTCAGACAGAAGGCGTCAGCAGCTCTGCACACATTGGTATGCATTGAATTTCTTTGGTTTTCTTTCTATGCGGGGCGCGTTGGACCCCGTCAATTCTCCACGTCACTTTCACCCTGGAACATGAGTCCTCCTTCATATCGCGCTCCTCCTTGTACCGTAGTGTCCTCATGCCACCCTCTGTGAACGTGTTACTGCATTATCACTTCATTAGGTTGATTCAGGGTGATAAATGATCCCGCCTCAGGGGGAGCATGTGGGCGGATGGTGGTTAGGGGCCCTGTCAGAGTCCCCGGGGTGATGGTTGTGGGTGATACTGTATAGCAGCTATTACACAGCCCTTTATCCCCAATGTCACCTGGCTGTGCGGTGTCTCAGTGTGGTACAGGATAATCCCCCACCCCCTGCCTCTCCTCCACACGACCTGATTTCCTCAGACATTGTAATCAATCCTCCTCCCTGTGGAGCCGGATCGCTTGCTGGGTTTGTGCAGGACCTCAGCAGCTCCACCTGATGAGCCGATCCGGCTGCAGAGAGGCCGGAAAACATTCTGACAGAGCTGCTCTCTGCCGCACGTTAGTGAACCTGGAGACTGAAGACCTTTGTGACAATAGCTTAGAAGGATCCTTGGCTTTAAGCTTTCTAACCTTGGTGATAGTTTATGGGATGCATTGATGCCACCAAAGCCTCTCAGTGGGTCTCATTCATGAAACATGAGTAAATCTGTGTGTAGATTTGCACATAAAAGCTCACGCTACTAAAACTCTACTCCGGATTCATGAATGGCACGGGAAACTAAGATTTAAACGTAAACACGTGTGTAAGATCATGAATGACAACCCATCGTAGATTGACAGCGCACTCCCAGTGATCATCAATTAGCATAAATCCCCGCCCATGAATAGCAAATAACCACCATATAAGGACACAGGCCTGTGCATCTGGTCGGCCTGCCCTGCAATCATGGCGCAAGGAAAGAGGGATATTGAGCGAAAAAATAACTTCTCCGAGGCAGAGATTGAAACTATTTTGGGCGAAGTGGAATGTAGGAAGCACATTTTATTGGATATGGTAAGTCTCTATATATAAAACTTATGCATTTGTATAGAAGACTACATTCTTACTGACAAGCCAGCCGTCTCTCACAGTTCCATTCTCCAAATGGGTGCCAGCAGTAAGCTGTGCGTCCCTCTGGGCCACCGAGCCATAACGTTGAGCAACACACAGTTTGCATCACATATCAGCTGCACATTCACCGAATGAAAGCTTGTCCGGTTTATGTTTATCCGGCGCTAAACCCCCACTTTACCTCAATTTGCCGTTGTGAGCCATACACTAGAAAAAATGCCCCCCCAAAAACAAGAAAAAAAAAAACTTATTTCAAGGTACCTTTACCTTGAAATAAGCAAAAAAAATCTGCCAATAGAACAAGCGAAAATTTGCTTCGTAAGATTTCTTAAAATAAGATGTAATATTTAGAAAACTGTGATCTTAAAATTAGCAGGGAAAACTTATTTTAAGCAATATGTTACTAGTATTTTAAAGCTTAGTGTCTCAGAATAAGCCAAGAATGCTAACAATTAGTATTTTTAGACTCAAAAAAAGATTTTTGCACTCATAACTTTCATTTCAACTTCTTCATTTGAGATATATTCACCTTAATTTGAGTCGTATTATAACAGCACTTCTCGGTTTAAGACCATCTTGTACTTGAAATAAGATTACAAAGTTTGATTTGAGCATTTTGAGATATAATGTCTTCTCATAGTGAGCTGGATATTCTAACATTCAGTCATGTTGTTTTTTAGGATAAGCCAACTATGCTCAAAAGTAGGTGTTTCATCCTGTGCATGTAGTTTGAGGATGTATATTTTTTTATCTGATTTAGAAGAAACAGTGCCTGAAAACTGTAACACACCCTTAAAAAAAACAACTTTTCTTTCTTTCTTTCTTTCTTTCTTTCTTTTTTTTTTTTTATCAATGGAGCTGTTTTCTGATAGATTCTTCAATAAAATCCTTTACTTAAATCAAGTAAAGTGTTTGTCTTAAACCAAGATTATCAGTCCTCTACAAATAAGATCTCAGCTTGAAAAATATATGAAATGTAAAATAAACCTTGTTTCTTCTAAATTACAACTCAAAACAAGATAATTTCAAGAATGTTTGACTTATATTTAAGATGCATTGTCTTAAAACAAGTCTCTCTATCTTTCTCAAATGTTACTTGTTAAGTAAATGTATCTTAAATCAAGTGGGATAAGACATTTTGACTAAAAATGAGACAGTTTCACTTGGTAAGATTTTGAGTTTTTGCAGTGTAGGGGAATTGAATATACTCCGGCCATAATTCAACAATGCCACCAAGTATTGCCGGTAAAATGCGGCTCATTGATGGCTGGGAGATTCCAGATCTATCTGCCATCTCCTACTGGAATGTCCCTGTGGCTAAGAATCCCAGCATGGAGAGCACCTGCAAACATGCAGGCATGGCGTGGCTTCTTTCAGTTGGCCTCGTCTGTGTGGTTTTAAATAAGTAGTTCACATTCTAAATAAACCTAATCTAGATCTCAAAGGTTTAACTGCCAACTTATTTGTTGTAAAAATGTTATATATATATTTTTGATATTTTGTCATGTTTAAATTACGTGTCTCAAAGGCATCTGCGTATTGTGTACATAACAGAGAGCAGTACGTATTCAAATAGTAATTTCCGACAGTGAAAGCAGTATTTATGTGTATTCCTACATTTACACAAGCACTACACACAGTCAGGAGCAGGTGTAGATTTTGTGAGTAGTCACTCACAGATCAGTGCTACTAAAAGATTGATGAATGCGGAAATCTGCGGAAATTTCCACTGCACATGGTTTACACACAAATTTGTGCTGCTCATGTTTCATGAATGAAACCCCGTGTACGTACACTCAGCTTTGATGGTTTCACCAAGGGCCTGAGTTCGATCAGGTTTAAATCTTAACACTGATGGAATGTTTTTGTTTTTTCTCAGAATGACCAATAATTGATCTTGAACCTAAAGTAGACGCAACCATAGACATTTATACGTAGACGCTGCATTGATGCTTGGCCATATGTCAGTATCGACGCCATATTGGTAGTGGCATTCTCTAAAAATGCACATACACATGTCTGAAGAAATACTGCATGCCTTCTTATAGTTCTTAAATGGCCACACTGGCCTAATTTTGAGTGACCACTGTTAGCAGAGCTTCTTATGCAGCACATGTTGCGCAGAAGTCCCTATGGTGTCTACATCCCCTTTTCAAACAATCTACAGAGTAACTTTTGTGAGATTTCAGGAAACTTTAGCAAGATTCTGAAAACTTTTGAGCTTTCTAGTTCCACAAAAAATCTTGCAGGACTCTAAAAATTTTTGTGAGGTCCAAAAATTCATGTACAAGATCCTGAGCAGCTTTTGCAATCCAAGGAAACTATCGTGAAAGCATGATGCAAAACATTTTTACAAGATTCTGAAAAACTTTGCAAGATTCTAAAATGTAAGGATTCACTTTTATTGGTTGTTTTTTCAGGATGTAGGGTTAACTGCCATTGGCTTTCAGATCCAGAGGTCACAGACAACAACCATTAAAGTAAACAAAAAAACCTTGACCTACAATAAAAGACAAATTAACACCAAAACAGCTCCAGTGGGACTGACTCCTGGTTGTAACAAACCCTGTCTTTGCCCACAGCACAGATTAAGGACAGTTGGATGGTCGAAGTCACAGATTCAGTTGGAGGTGTGTCAGTGAGTGCATGAGTGAGGGGAAAGAGAGGTATCAGTATTCAGTCTGTGGGTTAGTGATGTGAGACGGATGCACAGCACTAAACTCAGTTTTAGCAGAGATTCACACTGACTCAAAATGTTGATGTAGATCAACAGCAAAGGAGTGAATGCGATCCAGAGTAATTTCATATTTAGGAAACACCCAACAGTATTACTGGAGTACATACTGATTTCTCTTCTCTGTGAATTCTGCAGTCTGCTCTTCTCATTTTTTATATCTCACATCACAGAACGCACTGACAGAGATCTTCTCGGTTCCAGAACTGTTTGAGAAGTCTCCAGGATGTCCATATCTGACCTTTCACCTTTAACCCTGAAATACAGTCCATCTCTAGAGGATCACCTGACATCTCTATCTGCACCTCCAGCAGGTCAAGGATCTCACTGCTTCAGGAACAGGAGATGGATCTGAGTGTGGCTGTTTGCTTTGAATACTTTACCCTAAACTAAATCTATCAACATTTATTTGATTTAAATTTATTTTAAAATATGTGCATTCTCTGAATGTGAGGTAGCCCTGGTCTGGATCTGAGGAGGGTCTACGCTTAACGCAGCTGAGAAATAACATTAATCAGAGATATTAACCAGACTTGTGATCTTTGCAGCAGAGACATGTTAGCTCAGAGCAAATGAAAGCATCTTAAGTCTCTGCTCTGTTTGATCCGAGAACATCGCAGACTGAAGTCATCCAATCAGTCCAGAAGTCCCCGTCCCCGTCCCCTGAGCTTCTTCATAAACACACAATCACAGCTTATGGACTCGGAGGCAGCTCTGCTCTTCTGGATGGCAGCTTCAGTCATTTCTCTCTAATTCCAGGGGGTGTCTTATTATCTGCATCAAACCTGGATCTGAAGTCTTCGGTGGTAAAGTGCTGGAGGACATTAATCAAGAGGAACAAGCTGCCTCTCACATCTGCTCTGAGCTGAGAATGGAGCTGGCAGCTTCATCCACCTGAGTGTCTGTCACTGTCAGCCCCCCCACCTCCCCCGCCCACCAACAACACCTCAAACAGGATATATTTAGTCTAAAGAGCTGTGCATTCACATCTGACTCCATTTAATTACATCCTTCAAGGTGGCAAGTGCCTGTTAAGAGTTTCTATTCAGGGGATTACACCGGGGAGAAAATTGACGGGCAATAAAATGAAAAGGAGAAGCTGTTATTTTGGATTTAGAGGGCTGTGCAGCCAACACATTGCCTCCTTTCATGACATGTGCTCTGGGGGAGGGGGAACACTGACGCACCCTGGAGGACAGCAGACCTGTGACTCCATCACTGATCAGCAAGATGATATTTTCATCTCAGTCTGTAGACAACAGCTAGGCTGGAGACGGGGGAACGAGCCACAAACACCTCAGACCCTCACTCCAAATCAGAGATCAGCTTCTGATCCGGAGGCGGTGAACGCTGAGAGGACTGAGTTACAGCTGAGATGGTTTGAGGTTAATTAGTCTGAATGAAGCTTCTTCAGTTTTAAGAGTCTTTCTGTAACAAATGAGCTCAACTGAGGGCCTAGAACTTTTGGACACTCTGCTCAAAAAGTATTGAACTTCTACTTCTACAACTTCTACACTTTCACTGTAACATAAGACTAACTCGCTGTCTCCATAGTTATTAATGACAATTTTAATGGTAATAGAGTTTAAAACTGCATTTGCAAAATAACTCTTAAGCCGAAAACATCAAGATCAGAATGTACAAACATTGCTGATAGTGCTCAAACAAATCAAGGCCGAACATTAAGACTTAAATAATAATAATTATCTTAAATAACACGAGAGCTCTTTAAGAAACTTTCTCTTCATGAATGAACTGATCGACATGTTTTAACTAACACAGGTTGGGACCCACAGTACTGACACAAACAGGGGTAAAGATGAAGGTTTGATAACAATGTTTAATGGATGATTCAAACTTTCTTTTCTGGTGATGAGAGCAGAGTTACTGAGATCTCTGTGTTTTCAAGGGTTCAGAGTATCACAGGTTCCCTTTTGAATGGAGACTGGCTGGTTGGTAAGTTGTACAGAGATCTGAGCTTAGGGAGAGAGAGAGAGGCTGTTTTCGAAACCGCCTACTATACTAGCAGTACGTACTGATTTGGACAAAATTCAGTATGTAGTATGTGGAAAAGAGCAAAATCTGCAGTATGCCAAAGCTCTCCGGATGTCGCACTGATTAGATTAAAATGTCTCAGTATGGCTCGGACCAGTCTGCCTTGCGTACTGTTTCCCACAATGCACAGCGCTCGTTTCGCTTTTTCTTTTTTTTTTGAAGGGGGGAACTCCGTTTTTAGGTGCTGTGAAAATGATTAAATTACACATAAACCACTTCTTAACTTTTTAAAATATCAGTGATGCAAAAGAAGCAGTTTCTCTATCAGCTTGGCCGTTGTTTACTTCTGCTTTCCAAAACTGGAAATCTAGTGACGCCTGACCCAGTATCCTGCAGACCAGATCCAACAGAACACACATGCTACTTACTAAATTCAAACACAGTATGTAGCAGGCCATTTTGAAAACAGCGCAAGACTTAACCAAGCTTTCATACTGTAGAGAGAGTCGGTGGCTTGATTGCAGATGAGCAGCAGGTGAGAAGACTTGATGGCAGACAGGTGGGTCGATCCAAGACCGGCTCCAGGTGAGCAGAGGAGACACTTTGTTGTTTATTTATACACATTTTATTGCATTAATCTCTACTTCTAGATCCATCTCTGTTTTATGTAGATTTTTTTTTAATTGCTGTAAAGCTCTTTGAATAGCATTTGATTTTTGTGAAAAGTGCTCTATGAATAAAGCTTGATTGATTGATTGCTCAAGAAGTTCTGTATTAGTGAGTCTATAGAGGGAGTAAGTTGTATATTAAACTCAAAGCATCTCAAATAAACACATCTGGATTAGGTTATATGAGAGGAAGTTCAAACTCTGCACTCGTCTCGTCTTCAGATCGTATGTTTCAGAAAGTTAGGAGACTTGCCAGATTCCGTGCCTCAACATTTTACCGTAGTATAAGTTTAGAGTCTTAGTCTCAGACTCTAAAGATCTGTGAGGGGATTCATCCAAGGTAAACTGAGGGCCTCAACGAAGGGGCATTTTTTTCTAATGACAGCATGCTGCAGCAGCTTAATGAATCACCTGGCTGACAAAAATGTTCAGATGTCCCTCCGGCATTCACACCTCCAATCCTTTCATAGCCACCAGCCTGAAGTATCGACCTGCTACCTGCCTGTGCTTCTCCCTCCAAACCCCAGAGCTTCTATTAGTGAGGAGTAGGACACACACTGATTGATCAGACCAGAGAGTGTGCTCCCAAACCTCCTGTGTCTGAAATGTTTGGGTTGGATCATTTTTCTGTCAAAACGTAATAACTGTGGTTGTAAGCTTCTGTTTGCTCAAACTGCTCTGTGACTTGTGTATTCATCTGGGGCTCTGTATGCTGTCGTAAACTGTAATCCCAGCCTGAAACTAACAGTACTGCTTCTGCTTTCTATTGTACCAGGAGCTGCAGGAAACTGATGGATCCATCCTGTCCTGCCTCGCCGTCAGGGCCATAAACTTTACAGCTTGTTGTTATTCCCAAGGCGTCCCAAAACAATTCTTTGTGAAGACCCTACAAGTCTCACACAGACACTAAAGGTTTCCTTCAGCATCTGCATCAGAAGCCCCAAACCTTCTGCTCACTGTAATGTACAGTCACCAACGAGGGCTCAAGGGATCATGTTTTATGTGCAGAGGGTTCTGAAACCTCAGGTCAGCTACAAGGTAGGTTTTAGGTTATCACGCTGTTATAAAAATAATCAAAAGAAAATAACTGCAGTTCCCTGAGTGTCCACTTGAAGCTGCCAAGGAGCCAAAGTATCCCCATTACAGTGAAGTTTATGAAAAATATCTGCTCATTTTCCAACAGTTGGTACAAAGACATGTTTTGGTTCGTCAGCTCTTATTTGAACAACACTCTGTAAACGTTGGTGAACCCAGGAGACCAGGTTCTGGACTTTAAAGTGAAATGTCCCATTCTTGCTCGATAGAAGATTTTAGCTGCTCAACAGTTCAGTGTCTCCTTTGTTGTATTTTTAGTTTCATGATGCTCCAAATGTTTTCAATGGGTGACAAGTCAGGACTGCAGGCAGGACAGTTTAGCACCTGGACTCTTCTACTACAGAGTCATGCTGTTGTAATACGTGCATAATGTGGTTTGGTGCTGTGTTGCTGAAATATGCAAGGTCCTCCTGAAGACGTCATTGTCTGGATGGCAGCATATGTTGCTCCTAAACCCAGGGGCGCCATATAGGGGGAAAAAGTTAGGATGACTCCAAGGGCCCATGACTGACAGGGGGCCCGAAAATAATAATATTAATCCCCCCTGTATCGGCATGAAATGGTACAGCCCAGCCTGAGTTGCGCTAATCAGCTGTGCCGTGCAGTCGGACCTATTTTATACAGTCTATGAGTCAGACAGAAGTTGCACAGTGCACAGAGGGCCCAATCTACTAAGGGTTTGCATGTATAAAAACACGTGCAAACTTGACGTACTAACCGGGAGCACCGAGGATTGCTTCTTGCAAGTGAGCAAAATAGCACTCGCAAATCATTTAGCGTGTTTGCCTTCATGAATATGCAGAATACATGTAGATCATCAAAACGCACGAAATACTGGGAGGAGGAGATGCAAATGTAATAATTTAGCACACGCAATGTGATCTATCAAACCTGAAGCAGATAGCGCGCGCTGTTTTTGCATCTATATTTAGCACATTTGAAAGGCAGGTGCAAACTGGCACAGTAAAGCTCATCATAACATTGCTTTACAACATGCCCGCAACAGCGGGGCTTACAAGCATTACTAAATGTATTAGTCAATCAAACCAAGAGAACAAAATAATAATAATAATAATAATAATAATAATAATAATAAAACAACACAAATTCAAAGCAGCTCAGCACCACGGATAGCGACCGCATCATTCTGACACCCACTTTAAAGCTAGAGTAGGAGATCCTGAGAAAGCCGCAGCAGTTAGCTTGATTTTGAAAGCACACAGCGGAACAGAGCCCTCCCCCTCCTTCAGACCAGCCTGTGGGGAGAGGGAGGGACACGCCTCCAAACACATGAACGCGCTGTGGCAGACTACAGCTGGAGGATGCGATCACGATAGCTAGCTGTGGAGCAGCAAGCGATTTACTTTATTTTCATGGAAGGAAAACATGTCTATCTCCCATGTAAGTAAACCGCTTATATTACCACATTAAAAAATAATGTTATTAGTTAGAATGCACAGCATAGCCTGCATGTTAGCTTTACGTGTGTTTGTTTTTATCATCTGAATACAGCTAGATTAAGTTGTTGCTGCCGGGCTAATAACTCCTGGCTAGCCAGAAAGGTGGAAACAGTATTGTCAGCATTACAACTAAAGTCGGTTCTGAGTGTTATTTTGATTTAGCATCGCATTTCATGATGTTTAGTTACTAGACGGCCACAGTGCCTTTATATTTATTAGCGTTCACCATTGTTGACAGTCTTCATTTTCGTGTTGGAACTACAACATATTGACTGTTTGTTGTGCTTGTTAGAGCTCTCATGATGACTGCTGATTACGATCCTGAGCCAAGCACCTCAGGTTGGAGAGGACGAGGCCGGGGTCGAGTGCAAGGCAGAGCCAGACGAGCGAGAAGGAGAGCAACGACCGGGGACGAGCTCAAGATCCTGGGGACAGCAACAGAAAGTTCCGCCATGCTGCACAGACAGGTTGTTGTCTGGCAGCATGGAGCACTTGGTGCAGGTCATAGAGGAGTAATACCTTGTTACTGTATCTTGAAAATCCGTGACCCTTACCCAGATCCACATGGACAGTATAAAGGTTTCAGTTGGGAGTGAATTAAACTATGACATGATTACATACAATAGTTTTATGGTGACCCTTTAGCTCCTTTGTATATATTTTATATTTATCTTCATGTAAAAGAATACTTGAGTGTGCTGTGTATACATTTGTTAAATAAATCTTTAAATGTACACTGGCCTTCTCTCTTCAAATTGCAAAATAATTAAATCCATATCAAGTAACATACAGCATTATACACAAATAATTGCAATATCAAAGAGTTGTTTTACATTTACTTTTATTAGAAAATGTATTTATTACAGAAATAAAAATAATGGCTGTTGAAGGTAAACATGTTGGCGTGGATCATCCGGCCTCCTGGTTCTCTTCTTGGGCATCCCCCCCAGCTCACGCAAGCCTCTGTGTCCCGTGTTTTAACGGTGTGGACGTCGATGTTTCCTTCTCGTAGCTATGAAAACACAGACAAGACGGCATTTAGACTTTATACAACATCCCATTCATGCTGATACAGAGCAACAGAAGAGCTAGCAGCTAACAGACTGTATACAGGTCTCTATAAACATAGCTACAAACCGTTAGCCGGCCGCTAGCATTAGCCAAAGTTATCACTAGCTGTCTCATAGATGAACAAAACCATGAACACAAAGACAAAAGAAATGACATGATTACCTGTCCAGTAGAAAATCAGTAACCATGGCGTCGCTTTAGAGACCCTTCAAATCCTTCAGCCGTCTCAGAAATGCAGCGAATATTGACTCGTGTTTGTATCTTCATCCAGTGTTTTTAAGTCGTCTCCTTTTCCATCACAGTCTTCCTCTTCTTGCTCTGCATAGCGGCAGAACTTGAGGGCAGAAGTTGAGCTAAAATCGTCTGTTTCTGTCTCTCTGACATGTTTATCAGATGTTCTGAGTTAGTGAACAGCCTGTTGATGACCATCTCAGTCAGGTCACGCGCACTCCTGTAAACAGTAGGTGTGTCTTTCGGCAGGTCACAGGTCATCCGGCCGGTCAGCCAATCATTGCGCTCGGTGGCGAATGAATGATTGGATGAACTTATTGCAGTCTAGCTGCTAACACAGACAACTGAGATTTCTCATCTCAGTGTTGGATCACTTTGTGTATTACTCCCTATCGATGTAGACATTGCTTTTTGCTAGTGATTGATAAAAATGTATCAAAATAACATGTCCTACTCCAGCTTTAACTGTTTCAACTAATGAGAGCACAGTAGGTCACTGTATCAACAGCTATAAAGTTTGGTAAAATTGGCACAGCGGCCCACATCTTCACATACAAACAAAAAATCAATATGAAGTACTTGGCCTACTCACCACTGTTTGAAGGAGCCTTAAGCTCCGCGGACTTGTCCACGATGCGCTGTTTGTCCATTTTCTTTGATCTGTCATTCTCAATAAATAACATGACATGTCCACTCAGTCTATTCTGTCCCATCGTGCTCATCAAGGGGTTTTTAGTTAGTTTTAACGTGAATGAGCGCTCACTGAGCTGTGCCAGGCAGCTCTGCGTAACTCCTCATCTCGTGCTTGCAGCAGTGTGTTGGGGCGAATTGAGTCAAACATGTTCCCAGTTCCATTTAAGCTGGTGAATCTTTGGGACAGTTGCTGGATGATGATATCAGGCATTAAAAACGTTCACCCGAAAGTTGCTCCCTGGGACAGTGAGGCGACTGTCTTCATCCAAGTGACACCTAACTTTTCTAGAGCAAGAGTGGCAGACTAAGCCTCATCAAATCGCTCTCTAAACTCCATCAAAACACTGATTGCGTTTTGGAGTAGAGTAGATGCGTTTATTTTATTGGCAGATCTTCTGTTTTTTTTCTCACAGCATTCACCTTTTTCACACATGGCCTCCCAAATCGCGTTTCTAACACTGAGATGTCTCTGCTGGAGTTCACCGATATGTTTATTTCCCTCCTCCACAAAGCTTACCAACTCCATGGCTTCAAACTTAATTTATCCCTAAAGACCACTCTGCTCTTTCAAACTCTCCATGGGGACAGCCGATAGCACACGCAAAATCCTCGTAAAATAGGGCGGTCTGCATCACTTTTGCACTTGTTAGTAGATCACCCGCAACGCGCCCAGAAATAGCACGTGCAAAATTATTATTTGCACACGCAAATTAGCGCTTGTTATTTGGGATCTTAGTAGATCAGGCCCAGAGTGCGCTAAAGGCAGCTAAAATGTCTGGAAAGACAAAGTCTGGGTCCCAGAAAAGGAGGAAAAGAAAGGAGAGAGAGGAGAGAGAGAAGAAAGGGAGACAGTATGTCACCCAGTTTTTCTCCAGGAAAGGTTGGTATAGTCTTTGAGTGGTTAAAATCAACCTGTTTGCTAGTTTGATGTCCACAATGAGATGAACTACATTTTAGCTCGTAAGTAAACTTGATCCGATAAACTTTAACACTATAAAGTATCAAATCTAGCGTTGCTGATACAGAACAGCATTATAGATCCATTATTCTGCATGATTCAGTGCTGCTCCTCTCTGTTGTGCATTTATTTTTAAAGACTGTTGTAATTTTGATTATGATGCTATTATAAATGGTATATTACAAGACATATATGGGGCCCAATGTGATATTTTTTCATGGGGCCCAAAATCCTTGGCGGCGCCCCTGCCTAAACCTGTATGTATTGTTCAGATTTAATGGAGCCTTCATAGATGTGGAAGCTACCCATGCCATGGACTCTTATGAGTCCTGTATTGTGTTTCTTCTGTGACGTGATCTACAAGTACTCGTTTTTCCTTTGTGCAATATTTCTCTTCATATGAGTCCACTTCCCTCAGTAGAACTGTGTTTAGAGAAAGCAAACGTTAAAGCTCTGATTTGAAGTGGCTTGCGGCCGAGTCTCTGCTGTGCTAATAGACCATTGAATTTCTGAAAACGTCGTGTAGCATTACTTTAGCCTTCATCTCTCTGATGAATACCTGGGCCTCTTCATTCCTGTCTGTGTTTTTATTCAGTACGAGTGATGTGCGCGGTCAAACAGTGCACAGTATGATGAAGAGGGGGGGAAGGGGCAGAGGTGAGTGAAAGAGCCTTTGTCCTGCGTACCTTTGATCTGACAGCTTGTTAACAAGCTGAATACACTTTCTGTATTCTGGATCCTTCTCTCCATCTGACTCTTTGCCTTCTCCTCTCTCCCACTGTGTTCCTCATCGACAGGTGGTGCCTTCATTTCCCATGACTCCTGAAAGCTCTGCTCACACTAATGGCCTGCTGTATGTTTTTAAGTCTGCGTACCTCTGCTAAGATTAAAAGTACTGTGAATTGTATATGCATGTTAAATGTGGTTTCAACTGATAATCTGTGTAGCATCTTATTTTCAAACATTGACTGTACTTAGAGAAATGGCACAGTGTGTCCTTTCTGTAGGTGATCATATTATCAACATGTTGCTTTAAGCTGGTGATTGGTTGGTGTTTTCCCAGGTTTACTCCAGCTGTAGATAGCAGTTTTTTTTCACTCTTTTTTAGGAACACATTATGTATTGATTGCCATCAGGACATAAAGATCATTTCAACCAGTATAACAAAAAGTGTATCTAAATCTGACTACCAACCCCAGCTTTAACATCACTCTGCAGAGACCGACAAGGTTTACAGAGTTATACCACCTTGTCCACAGGGAGTGCCAAAATCAACGGAAAGCAGAAGCTCACAGGAGCTTTAAATTTGATAGCTGTTCTTAAAGTGCAGAAATCTTTTTTCGACAGGAGGAACTTTACCCCTGAACTACGTGCATTTCGACCGGTGGACCCAAGGTCCAAATTTAGTTCAGGGGTAGATAATCTCCTCCCTGAAAAGCTCCTGCTTGGGGGGTAGTACTTTTCAAAGGTCCCGGGACTTTTGGGGGGCAAAAATCAGACAATGAACGTGTCTGACTAGTAGATTAACTGCAGTGTTTTTATTCTGCCGCTGTCCACAATAACATCACACACATCTGTGATTCACTTGATCTCTCTTTCTTTCATTTGTTTTTTTATTTGTTCTATCTTTTTTGATTGTGTGTGTACTTTTCAAAAGAAGAAGCTGTGATTCTCTTGATTTAGCAGCTTGTAACAGTAATCTTCTCTAAACCCAGTGTGAATGCATCTCTCCCGTTGTTACAGTTTTAAAAGTAACCCTGTAAACTGGAGACCTTCAGCTGAACGTGTCAGTGTCTGTGGAGTTTACACAGCTGTTGAAACACAGAGGGAGTTCCTGGGAATGCAAACTAGTTTAGTTTTTATTAAGATTTCAAAATATCCTCATCAGATATTTAATGATTGTCGTTTATGAGGGATGCATCCGGCTGAAAGTCGGCAGTTAACAGGGTCGCTGTTTAAACCAAAACACCGGCCGATCTCTGCCACGGCTTTTTGAGTTAAAATTGATTTTAAAGCCGTGTTGAAACGTCTTTGCTACTTGCGCTTATCTCCTCTCACGTGTTGACTCAGTGAATCCATCTGTGATAAAATATAGCACGATCTAAAACAGCGCAAGGTGAGTCTGTTCCATGCTAACAGGCTAACTTTTGTGTTGCTCATAATGATACCTGCCTGTCCGTCTGCTTCCATGGTGTCATCTGTGATGAATGGCATTCGTCTTTGTTTTACTGCCCTCTACTGGTCTGGTGGTGTAGTGCATTTCCTTTTTTTTCTCTCCATACGTCACTGGCCTGATTTACACAATCTACCCGGGGCTTTGGCCCCGTGGTCAAAATGAAGACAACAATGGGGGCACAGGAACCTTTTAGTTCAGGTTAAAGTAGTTCTGGAAGCTAAAAGACCCCGGAACTCTTGGTCAAAATGCACCTTCAGTGTTGAAAGTCATCTTGTGTTTTGCAATGTTTGTGAATCCTAAAAAAATTATCCTTTTCTACTGCTACATATAGAATGAAAGATTTTGACAGCGGTCTGAGTTTCTGGACCTCACTGAGCGCCTTCTAACATGTCAGCATGAACGTGCTGTCACTCTCAGTTTGCGGCAGGTTACTCTCCACCTGACAGGAGCTCATGTTCATTTTTTGATCCTACAGGTCAGTGTGTGTGTGTGTGTGTGTGTGTGTGTGTGTGACCCCATTATTGATATTTCAAAAAAAACATAAAACAAATAGTAATAACTGACTGTCACACTCTTGTTCTGCTGTAACCATGACAACTTAAAGGTTAGCTCTGTGACAGCCGTCTGCTGCAGGAGCCCACAGGCTATTTACACCCCCCATGGAAACTATCAAACAGTCAGGAAGCTGAGCCACACACACACACAGAGAGAGAGACGGCCGTCTTCACCGAGTCTCTGAGGAGAAGGAGGACACACAGACAGCTGTCTGACGCATTCAACACCCCGCTGATCAATCCAACACCTTCATATAGGAGACACTGACGGGGGAAACACACTCCAACGATATCCATATATACTCTTCATAAGCTGCGTGTGACCGAGGGAACGCTGTGAAACTCAGGGTGTGGGCCACACGTCACAAAAGACTGGGACGTAAACCTTTCCTGAAGTATGATATCGCATATAGTTTTACAGAGTTAGTGTTCATTTCAAATTATCTTTTTACCACAACTTTTTTTCTCTGCCTTCTTTTCCCTGTGCACATCACAGTGTTCATCTTTTGAAGAGTGAAGCATGATGCTAAGTTTCAGGGAACCTGCTGTTTCAGTTTAATAGTACTGTCTGAGAAATAGAAGCTGTGGAGCAGGACGGAGCAGAAGCGTGTACTACAGTTCACACATTAAATTTGCATGTGAATCAGAGAGCACAAAGGAGTTACAGGTTTTCTGTCTGTGACCATCCGTTAACATTGATCCTGTAGTGTGGTGACGCACATGAAGCTCAGACCTCATGTTGTATTTATCATGTAATATGGATGATGTTTGTCTGAACGCTAACTGCATCTTGTCTTCATTGTCTTGGCTGGTCATGTAGCTGTTTGAGCGACCTTATTGTGAACAGTGTAAGCCTTGGTAATGAGTGTGCACGGCGTGAACATACAGTAGTTCTAATCGTGCATATTGAATACTTCAGTGTAATACTGGAGCACCAGATGACCCCCCTCCCCTCATGGCCACCAGGTATTCACACACAGCCTCTTACCATCAGCAGCCACAGATGAAGGTTTGGACAGTCAGTGCTGAAGTCACAGAGGACATACTTCACATTATGACAGTGCACGTCGCTATCAGGCTAAAGCTAAGGTGTGTGTGCCTCGGCTTTCTTTAATACTTGGAGACTCTGGGCGAATATTCAGCTGTCACGGACACAGATATTAAAATGTATACGAACTAGTATAAATGTTGTATTTATATTGTTTGCTTGCAGCGAGACTTCAATACAGACATGCATTCATGTAGTGTGCTCTTAACTCTTCTCCTGACAGGATTCCTCAGAGGTGATATTTATTGATATGCTTTACTGTAACATGCTGAACATTGACGTTGCATTTGTGCTGTAACAGTTACTCAAATTAATATCAAGTCTGCATGTATTCAGATAGTGATTCATAAACCCTGAAGTTGTTTAAGGTAAAGTTCTTGAGTTTGTTTTCTGATTATCTGTCATGCCTTTACATTCTTTGGAGATATCGTACTCTCAGAGATGTTTTCGTTCTCTCTTTGTCTCTTCATGTTTCTTTCTTCACCTCACGGCCACCGTAGCAACCCCTGTCATTGTTTTGTTATTTCCTCAGTAATGACTCATGGAATCTGCTCTCAATTACAAACCAGTGAATGAAAACTGAGCCTCATAATGAAAAGTCGAGGACTCTCCACCCAACCAGGAGAGATACGAGCGGCAGCTTCGTCACGTCACTCAGCAGATATTAAAGAAGTCGTGATGATAATTCAGAAACTGCAGCTCACTGTGGAATGAATGTTTATACTCCTGCTGGATCTCTGCTGAATGTTATATTACATTACATCTTTATCTCCGGAGACGGCCTCTGACAGACGCTGATTTAATGCAGGGCACACCGAGCGACCACCCAGACATTAAACACAATCACACAGAGAGGGGACAGGATGGCTGATAGGAGCATCCTCATTACACTGACACAGCGATAATGAACGGCTGCAGACTTTGAAATGAGAGAGGAGTTTAAAAGACTTCCTGACTTTCATACAGTGAACATATTTAATACAGGAACAGTCATTACTGAAGACTTTAGAGCATATGCATTGTGTGTCTTTCTGAAGCAGAGTAAGAGAAACGGGTTTAAAGAACCTTCAGCGGTAGGTTTCCCTTGTTCTTCCACCACACGTGGAGGAGAACCCATCAGGATGTAAACCTGTCAGTGAAGATAACGGCTTCTTCATCTCCTCTTTGACCTCAGTCTGCAGACTCTGTTGTTCTCCCTCTGCTCTTAAATATTTAATCACGTTTCTTTATTGTTGATCTGCTGGTTTATGTTTTCTGGCGTCTGCTTGTGGAGCCAATACTTCTCTCTGCTACAGGCTCTGTTTGTTTTCTCTGCAGTGATGTTCAGAAGAAGAAGAGGACAGCCATCAGCTTCCTCCAATAAAGAGTAATGGCCCTCAAAGCTCGTTGCCTGAGTCTCAGCTGAGTTATTACCTAGAGAGAGGCAGAGTCCAGGAGCAGCCTCAGCTCTGTTGGTTAAACCTGTGAGAGGAGTCTGTGTTTGAATCTTCATGATCCTCATCAGACGATTAAACCATCACAGTGGACATCAGTTACCATCACTCTTACTGTCGCTGTGTAGCATGGATCTTTCCTCCATCCATGATGCTCAGGATTAGTGTTTGTCTAATTTTTAATTATACCTCAGTCCTCTACAGATCGTATCTACAGGTTGCAGTAACTCTCTGCAACCTCAATATAGCAATGCACCACCTCTGCAACTGACCACACCTTACTATTATTTTTTCATTATTATTATTTTATGTCACTTTTTGGGCATTTTGCATTTACTGATAAGACAGCTCTCCTCCAAGAATCGCCACCTTAATGTGGTGGAGGGGTTTGTGTGTCACGGTGAACCTGAGTGCTATGTTGTCAGGGCATCAGCCCCTGGTAGGGTCTCCCTAGGCAAATTGGTCCCGGGGGAGGGGCCAGACTATGAGCGATTCAGAAGACCATGACACGGCAACAAGGGACAAGAGCTACCTGGCCAGGAAGAGGGACAGTGGGTCCTCTCCCTGGAGCCAGACCCGGGGGGATGCCCTGGTGTGGTCTTGGATCCCCTTGGGATTCCCCAGGTGGAGCTGGAAAGTGTTGCTGGGTAGAGGGATGTCTGGGTCAATTTGCTTGGATTGTTACCTCCACGACCCGACCCTGGATAAGCGGAAGAAAATGGATGGATGGATGGAAGACAGCTGAAGGGGGACAGGAAGTGTGGGGAGTAGGGAGAGGGATATGCAGCAAATTGTTGTGGTTGTGAGCCTCCCTGGGCTGCAAGCTGTAACCAATAGACTACACCACACCTTATTTCAAGTCCAACACACCCACGGGCTCTAACAAGGGTGCAAGTTAATTTGCAATTTGCACAACAAGGGTTTCTCCAACCAATTGGCTCAACTAGTCGAATACTTAAACCACTGATTGGCGCTTTAGGCAACAGTCAGCTTAGGCATGGACTAAATAGCAGATACCACAGAGGAGGGGGCTGACCTTGACTCGGCGAGCAGCTAAGGGCTCGGGTTAAACCAGGCGGCAACCTCAGGTCTCAAACGATGAAGCCCATGCGGTAGTGTTATAAACTGCAATTCATCGAGAATCCACTTGAGGCTGCCTGCAGAAACACCGTAAACCACATAGACCCCAATTAAAAAAAGACGATCTTTGCAGCATTAATAAACATCTTTACAGCCTGGTTCAAAAAACAGCTTTGGTCTAAGTAGCGCATTTCTATATCGGCTCACACTGTACGGGGGTGAAATTTTTTCTAACGCGACGGATCAGAAGATATTAAGATTACGAGTTTTTGCCCAAATAAGGACATGACTGACTAAACTCCCGGACGGGAACACATAGCTGTTGGCTTGGAGGCTCAAACTCTGCCCTTTTATGTCACACTCTGCCTGGTTGAGTTCTGCCAATGCTTCAAAACAGCACTCAGGAACAGATGGGTGACGTCACTGATACTACGTCCATATTTTGTACAGTCTGTGGGTTAAACAGGCCCAGTATTCATATGTATGGAGGTACATCACTGATGATGACACCAACTCCATGCAGAAATCCACTGCAACAGCATCCTCCACGGCCTTCCCTCTACTGACCTCCAAAAACTACAACATGTTCAAAACTCAGCTGCCTGGTTACTCCCTCACTCCGGCTCCATAGCTCACATCACACCCAACCTTCAGCTACAACCCAAATGCTGCTACTCATCTCACCACCTCACATCCTCTGAAACTTTCCATCCAAACATCATCAACCCTGACTCTCTTCTCTCATTTAAAAACCAACTCAAAACATACCTCTTCAAAAACCACATGACTTCTGCCCTCTGAAAAGGGTTAGACAAGTCTTATCTGTTATTATTATTATTATTATTATTATTATTATAATTATTATTATAATTATTATTATAATTATTATTAATTAATTAATTAATTAATTAATTAATTAATTAATTAATTAAATGTCAGCTGTGCACGGCTGTACTGAAGTACAAGAACACGTCTGCTGTGCATAATCATTTCGAGAGGAAACATCTGCTGCCAACAGCTAGCTCTAGCTGTGATGCTAGCACCAGTGAGTGGAGCTAAATGCATTTTTTTGGAAATGCTGACGTACCAATGCATGGCAATTCTTGTTTCTATTTATTGCACATGCGCTAAGATGCAGGGTCACTGGTTTGTTTATGTCTGCTCTGTACTGTTATGTTTAAGTGAATGTTTAGAGAGAAACCTCACAGACTTAAATCTGTAAATGAGTTTGTTACAGAAACCAGCAGCGCGGCCTCCCACTGAGATTCACCCTCGTGTGTTTCCTTTCCCTCCTTGCTGCAGGAGCCAGTTGAAAAGGGTAAAAAGATGAGTTTTCATCCAGGACTTTGCTCTGTGCTTCACTGGAGGAGGACAGAGGCAGTGTATGTGTGTTTCTGTGTGTGTGTGTGTGTGTGTGTGTGTGTGTGTGCGTGAGAGAGAGTTTGGGGGTTCTCCCTGTCATTCTCTGCCTGCCTCTCCTCCTCCTCCTCTTCCTCAGTCCGGAGTTTATCGGAGTTAAAGAAGTTATCAGAGCTGCTGTGACGGCGAGCAGCAGCTCGGTTACAGCTCCCTCAGCCCTGAGGAAGAGGAGAGAGGAAGGAGAAGCCTGGAGCTTATCACAGCTCCACAATGAAGGAAGAGGATAATCCATTACTGCTGGAGTCATGTCGCCTATTCTCCTGAATGTGCTGAGAATCCAGCCGGACTGAACCTGCAGCCTGCACACAAACTGTACACTGAGGGGATGAATGCAGACTGAAGACACGCTCACACACCAGTTCAGGACTACTTCAGGTCCTGACATATTCTAACAGTGTTGGATGACAGACTGAGCTCATGAGCAGATCACATGATGCTTTACATGCTTGAGTTTTGATAACATATTGGCTTTAATTCAAAACCTGTGCCACTCTCCTCCTCGAACCAAATATCTGCTGAAGGTTTGATTAACACAAACCTAAAGGAAATAACTATCTGCAGCGAACAATGGAAACTTATTGAGTTACACACTGAACATATATAAAGTATGTTCTAGTAGGAAGTTCAGCTTGTGTTATACTTTAAAGGTGACATATCATGCAAAATCGACTTTTTAATGGTTCTCTACCTGAAATATGTGTCCCTGGCATGTCTACAAACCCCCCGAGAATGAAAAAAATCCATTCTGCCCCTGTTCTGATTGCTCCACCTTTCTGTAAATGTGTGTGAAACGAGCCGTTTCAGACTTCCGTGTTTTTGTTACGTAACAACAATATCCGGTCTGTCACGGAGTCAGAGCTCGGTAGCATAGCCACATAGCTACATGTCGTAGCTTAAGCTGTAGCTGTGTACCAAGACACACGTCTACATACTGACAAATAAAACAACAAAAAACACAGAGTCTGTGACCAATCCTTCAGAAAGGTCCTGCTGCCTTTCTAGCGGAGGTCGGTTTTACTCCCCACGTCTGCAGATTTGAAGATCTAGTGGATGATTTTTATTTATCATGGATAAGTGCTAGAGCTAGTTAGCATAGCCACATAGCTACATGTTTGTAGCTGTGTACCAAGACACACGTCGACATACTGATAAATAAAACAACAAAGAAACACAAAATCTGTGACCAATCCTTCAGAAAGCTCCTGCTACAGGCGCCTCTCCGTCAGGATCAGATTCAGAGGGTTGAAGTAGCGTGGTCTGCTAGCAGCCGTGTATATTCAGCCAACATGTAAACATTAGATCAACGTGCTGGAGAGCTGAGGCCACATCCACTTCCGGAGGGGGCGTGGTCAGAGAGAAAACAGAGTGTTCTGAGGACTGCTGAAGAAGAGGGTTCTTCAGGCATGCCAAAATCTGATTTCAAAGTGTTTTTTTGATCATAAACTTTAAAGACATGTTTTGGGGACCTCTTAGACCAATATATATTGATGAAAAAAGCGTGATATGTCACCTTTAATGCAGCATTTTAAGATTTAATCACTGCGGCGAAAAGCGATGAGACGTGCTGATAGTGTGAGGTATGTCCATCCTGATCGTACGATCGATTTCCGGTCCAGGTTTGATTTGATGCATGTCATTCTCAGAGACACATTTCCTGTCTCTCCCTCAAGCTGTCCTTTCAAAATAAAGGTCCCAAAAATGATATCTTTCTTCATACTTGAAGACTTTTAAACAGCTCTGTGTCATTTCTCTCTGGGAATGATTTGTGGATTTGTTTCTGGCTGCAAAAGAAATGAAATGATCTGAGATATTCTCACTGTGCTCTCAGAAACACTCATCAGTGACAGAAATCACAGTGTGTACAAGAGTCCTATGATCATTTCATTATTAAATATCAGAACCCGGTGAATGATCACAGAGCGGGAGAAGGACCTGATCATTTCTAATCAGGCCGAGCAGCTGAGAGCAGCAGAGTCTGTGTTTGCAATCAGGACCTCAGAGGAACGTGCTGCACAGTGACATCCTGCAGAATGTGACCTGCAGGTGACAGGTACCTGAATACTCTCACAAAGCTGTTAGTGCTGCCATGACCAGATCTTCCATGGGGGTTTTCTGTCATGTTGTTGGCAGAGACGTCAGAAAGCCTGAGCCAGCAGCAGCACCGAGGACAGAGACAGAGTCTGAAAAGACGAGTTTATTAGTGATGACTCAATCTGCACAGAAATCTGCTTTTTCATCTTACATGCAAAATGCTGAAGAACGGAACAGGCTGTGATCATAAAACTAAGTGATGCAGATGGTGATACTAGTATGCATTCACGAGGAGTCTACATGTTTCAGAAGCTGTTTTAACCACAACAATCACCAGTTAGCATGGTCACTCTTAACACCATAGCACTGGTTGCTCTGAATGGTCGTTACCCGGTCAGAGGAACTTGAATCCGCGGTGGCGTGTGGTGTTTTTCCTTGAAGTGATCAGGGTGTTGACTTCTCAGTGAATATTCATTCACAACAGCAGACAGCGCCACCTCTCTGTAAAGTGAGTGTACTCCTCATGACTGAGGCTAGCCATCGTTCACAACCTCAGCAGCAGAGGGATGAAAGATGGAGAGACACGATGATGATCCAAAACAAAGAGACTCAAAGTAAGCAGAGTTATGATGCTGATTTAAGATAATAGTAATCAATGCAGCAGAGACATTAAACAGCTGACACTGAACTGAAACATGGAGTTACAGAGAGAGATGTCTGAAGATGGAGCATCTGAAGGATGCTAACAGAGAAAATCTGACCATGGACCTTAAAATGAGACTGAGAGAGGAAGGTCTGCCTGTTACCTGAACTGACAGCCTGCAGAAGCCTCAAAGATCAGGACAGATGATGGATCAACTACAACTTGTTTTAATTTGATGGTATTAATTGTAAATATTGGGACCACAAGAGCCTCATTTTAGACATGATTTTTTTTTCACTAAACGAGATACTGAAAACAGTTTTATTTAAGAGGTGATTAAAACAAACCAACATTGTTTTTAAATAATGGGTTTCTATTGTCATTATGTTAAATCAAATGCTCTTCTTATGGTCCAAGGAGTCTGTATGAGTCCAGTATTGAGTCTTGTCTAAACCCTCTCCTCTCCGTGCTCCGGGGGATAATTGTGTGTGAGACGTGATCTGAGCTCACGTGTCGGCGCTGAGAGAGAAAAGAGAGTTTGAGATGAAACAATGTGGAGAAATTAAAGCTGCCTTTGCCTCTAAGCACTCTGGGAGTTTTCCTGTGAGGGTAATGGCCTAAAACCAACTCGGCCTGCCCTGCTGTCAGACCGGTTCAGCGTGCAGCCGGGTCCACCGCCGTGATACGCCAGAGGCCATTTTGAGAGTCACTGAGGCCATTTTGTGTGTCTGCTTTTGACAGAGCTGTAATATATCACCCTGCTGTGTAATCTGTCTCCTCTGTCCACTCTAATTGTGTCTCCAGCGGCTGCAGAACACAGCCCTGCCAGGAGCGTGACCTGGCCAGCTGGCTGCAGACAGCGCCCCCTCTGTGTGTGGAGGACCCTGCAGGCCGCCGTCACGCTGCAGAGTTTCCTAGGCTGAGCACGACGAGCGATTAATTCAATCAGAGCCATCCGCCAGATTTCCTCCGATTATAAATAGAAACATTAATTCCAGGCTCATGCAATGTAAATTCAAATTAATTAAAACTGTATATCACTCACCAAATAATTGGATCTCAATCATCTGTGTAATAAGAGGCGTTTGATTAATCTGCTGAAAAAAACATCCCAAAGTGATCAGACCTGTTCCTCGGCGCAGAGAGGATGGAGGGCTCTCAGGATTGAATAAAGCTGTGAAGTGGGGAGAAAGCGAGCACATGTTTACGATAGCGAGATGCCGGAGATACGGCGTGAATAGATTCTCATCCTCATCCCGGCTGTGTCAGCGGAGCGAGGGAGCGTGAGCAGAGATAATTTAGATCCAGGACTTGAAAGCTGCCTGTGCACTGAAGGAGGAGTGTGTGAGACTCAAGGGCCTCTCCACAGAGCAGGAGAGCTAGCAGGAGGAGGAAGAAGGAGGTCAGGCCTGACCTTAGCTGGGAGGACTGGCCCCCGGGGGTCGGCCATTCTTCTGATTCCTTCCATTTGGAGGAGCATGGCGGCGAGGCAAGATGATCCCACCGTGCAGCAGGGACCGAACAAATGCTCACATTTGTGCCTCAGACGAGCTCTCTCTCTCTCTCTCTCTCTTAAACTTTGTTTTCCTTTGCTTCAGTCTGATCTCTGAGCTGTCAGGAGGCTGCTGGTTTACAGAGGAGTATCTCTGATCAGGCATCACACCAGGTTAAAACAGGCTCCTAATTAACTGATCTGAAGACGGGTGCACATTAATTTGAGGTACAGAAGCTCCTCAGTGTGTTTCTGATCCTTGTTCTGAGAGAAGTATCATTAGAAAGCTTTCTTCAATCCCTTTCAAGTTGTCACTGCAATCTCAGAAGTGCAGGATATTCAAGAGTCTCCAAATATGGAAGTTATAGATGGGAAAAAAGTTAAATAATAACAAATATACGTCCAGAAAATGTCCAAATCAAACTATCAGAGCAGCTGTCAGACATTGTGAAGTCTATTTATTTGTTCATTTGTGGGAAATCTCACTGATTTATTTTATAAAGCACGGTGGAAGGTGACTAAAGTGATGCACAAAAGAGCAACACATAACAGCCAAATAAATAATCAGGATAAGTCACAGGCTTAAGAAAAGTGTTTAAAAAGGCCTCAACTGCAAAAGCGTAGCGACCTCTAAGCCTCAGATGCAAGAGGCTGCCAGGAAACCTGCATCAGATGACCTGAAGGCCTTGATGTTTGTTAAAGTCAGATATATAGGAGGGTCGCAGGCCATTCAGAGATTTAAATGCAAATAATCCAACTTTAAAATCAACCTGAAGCCTACAAGGAGCTGGGAAGAGAGGGTAGAACAGGACCAGTGTGATCCCTCATCCTGGTGTCAGTCAGAGCAGTTTAAATACATCAGTGACTTTGGATAAAGAAAAGTATTCACACTTGAGAGCAAAGACAAAGGTGAAGGGAAAAACACTCATCTCTTTTCTCTCTCTCTCTTCCTGAATTTAAACAGGGGAGAAGGGGGAGGTAGAGTGTACAGCTTAATTTTGTGCAACAAGATGAGGTGTCCATCTTTATGACCAGTTATTATTGACACCTCATGAAGTCTTCAGCATCCTTGCAGCAGGTTTGCTCTATTTGCTGGTCTATAGATGACCTGACATGGTCAGTGTGTGGTTCTTGCAGGATGCAGACTGACGCTCTGTGAGTCAGCCTTGTGGAGATCATCCTGTTCTCTGCTCAAGGTGACCTTACCCTGTTTTTATAACCTCTTCTTTAAACACAGATTGTGTTTGGATCCTTCTGTTGATGCATTCTCCTCAGACTCCTCCTCCTCAGCCCCCTGACACAAACACAGCGCTCAGTGTTACCTCTCTGCGGGTCACATCAGGTGTGATAACTGGGCGCCTCCTGGATGGACGAGCTGGTCGGTGGGGCGATGCTGGGCCTCAGCTGCTCCTGTAATCTGCACTGACACCTCATTTTAGGCGCTTTCGCCTCCTGAACCACCGAGGGAGCAAGACGCAAGAAGACTTAATCTAATCACTGAAGGACGGGGAGATATTTCCCTCCTTCCCTCTGCTCTGTGTCGGTCCTGTGCTCAGAAACGAGAAGAAAACCAGCACCATTTTAGCATTTGATCTCATGACGGTTTGCACGTGATCTGTTAACCACTGTAAGAGAAACAAAGCCCTCTCTGCATACTTATCATATGGGATCAAAATGCATGAGCTCTGAGGTTCAGCTGAATCTATTCTCTCTCTCTCACACCTACACAAACACAAAATCTAATTATCAGGCCGAGCAGACAATGAGAGCGTGATAACAAGGCAAACAAGAGGCAAAGAGTTTGAATATATCTCAGCAGAAGCAAAAGAAAGTTCAATATTTTGTTTGTTAATCAAGAGCTGGAGGCTTCCCTCTGGTCCCCCAACTTCACAGCAGAGGAACAAGTCCCTAAAGCCCTGCACGAATCATCAGAAAACACGAGGAAACGGAGAAAAAACAACGCGCTGAGAACAGTCGCTCAGGCGGTGGAGGTTTAGTGAGCTAAGGAAGACTCCAATTAAGAAATGCAATAATTCTGATGACCTCAGGCTCACTGCAACAGAACCATTTTCTGTGGGGGTTGAACTCTTCTTTGAATTGACCCAGAGCCACAAAACAATCAAAAACCAGTCAAAAACCCTCAGCTGACCCTGACACATTCAACAACACCTCCAAAAATACAGTCGTGGCCCGCAGCATCGCCCCGCTCCTCTCTGTGATTTAGCACACAGTCCTGTTTGCAAGGTGATGTCTGGCAGGCTCCTCTTACAAATAATGAGTCAGACTCATAAACACAGAAGTGTGAACGAGCCCTGGCTGCATGCAGGCCCTTTCTAAAACCATCCTGCTGGGAGTCAGAGGTGGATCGGCGGTGGAGGAGGACAGCAGGTGTTGTTGCTCTGTCGTGTATTTACAGAGGAATTAAGCTGTAATGTCAGAGGCTGCTCCGTCAAATGACTCCTTCTTCTGTCAGAGCGGGAGAGGGAAGCAGAGCGCGTGCATGAGACCAAACCATCTGTCTGCAGCTCCAGAGGAAGATGTTTCTGTTTTTCCTGCAGCAAAAAGAAACCTGAAGAAATGCAGCCGTGATAAGTTTGAGTGTGGATGGATGATTCATGCAGATTCTCACTTGGACTTTGCAGAGCAGCAAAGTTCACTGACATGTTGTTGAAAGCTGTCCTAAAACCTGCAGTTCCTCCAGTGTCCACTAGAGTGTGTGTCCTGCAGTGAGTCAGTCCCCATAGAGCCCCATGTTTAAATGTTACAGCAGAAATAAACATGTTTACAGCCTGGAACAAAAATCATTTGGGTCTCTAAAGCTCATTTGTCTATTCATGACACCTCTGAATTATATTAAGGCTTAGAGTTATGCATAATTAGGGGCATGGCTTCTTGAGTGACAGGTGGGAGCTGCTAGCCGTCTGCTGGTGTCCCCTCAGATCACTCAGTCCCTGAACTTTGGGCCATGTTTCTGGTGTTGAAGCCTTTTGGAGATTAATTCATTCTGCACATTTTGGATCAACAGATCGTCCACGTAGACTGACACAGTTTTTACACTCTGTTGATCATCAGCTGTTGATGATCAGAATCCAGAAAAGCTCCTACAGGTGTTCGTTTGAAGGCTTCAGTCATGCTAACCAGATACCTTATGGTTCAACAGATGTTGACATTAAATCCTCTAAGGTTATGATCATGTTTCTGGAGCCTCTCGATGAGTTTGCGTCGTACAGGAGACTGATTCACTTTAACGTTCCTGCACAGCGTCTGAAGATATTTAGACATTACTGCAGAGAGTTCAGATCCCCCATGTGGGAACAATGAGCCTACCTGTCAGGGATTCCTGAGCTGACGATACACTTTCATTGACGTGTTGATAGAGAGGAGGCATAAAAAAGCTTTAAATATTATTGAGCATAATGCATCTGTGCAGGCGGAGCGGAGGCCGGGTTATAATTGAAAATGAGCTGAAACTGGCTGACAAAAGCTCAGCTGAAGTGATTATCTTTTATTCATTACAATTTCCATCTTCTGAGACCCTACCAGGAGGAAAATTGGAATTCACTGCCACTGCTGCTCACTCGCTTTTCTGATTCAGAAAACGTGCGCCGCTGAATGTGATTCTATTCAGCCGGCACACAAAGCGGGGGACGTGAAACCAGAGCAGAGATGATAGAAAGATGAATTCAGATGTTCAGCAGCAGGACCAAACCTCTGAGCTGAAGAAAACATGTTCTCCTGGATGTATAGGAACGTGTGAGAGGGTCTGAGAGACACGAGCAGACACTGAGAAGTAATCGCATTAAAGTCAAACACATGAAAAGATGTTACTCGATCCAAAGTACCAAAGGTTCCATAGGTTATGTGTCCGCAGACTCAGCTTCTCTTTCTTCTTGCACTAAGTAGGACAAGAGTTCAGATAACAAGCTGCTGATTGAATCAGAGCAGCCAAATAACAGAAACTACTCCTCGAAGAGACGGTGGATATCCATCTTCAGGACGAGGAGATGATCACACGAAAAAGTCTGTTTGTACTTGGACCAGAAGAGGTGGATTACATCTCCTTTGTACGAATACATTTGAAGGTGAACGTTAACTCCAAACCAACTGGCAACCTCTGGTCTTAAAATATGAAGCCAATATGAATGTGGAAGTGCTAAAACCTGCAGTTCCTTGAGCGTCCACTAGAGGCTGGCTGCAGAAACACTGCAAACCACATACACACCCATTCAAAGAAGACGATCTTTAAAATAAACATGTTTACAGCCTGGTTCAAAAAACACTTTAGGTCTGAATAGCTCGTTTCTCTATCAGCACACACAAGTTTTGCCCAAACAAGGGCGTGGCTGACTTGATTGACAGGCGGGCACCCTGTAGCTGTTAGGGAGGAGGGCCGCCTCTTGACCTCACACTAGCTCGACAGAAATTAGGTTAAGCATTTCCACTATGGCTCCCGCCAACGATCGGCTTCAGGAACAGACGGGTGAGGTCATGGACACTAGGTTCATTTTAAACCATAGACTGTATAAAAAAATGGACGTAGTATCCGTATTTACAGAGACTGAACTAAGAAGTCAAAATACAAACACAATGAATAAAAAAACACGAGATGGGAAACACAGAAAAGACTACAAATAATATCCGTAAATATTTTTTGAATTGGTGTGTATGTGGTTTCCAGTACTTCTGGAGCCAGCCTCAAGCAGATCCTCGATGAACTGCAGTTCTAGCACTTCCGCATTGTCCTTGTATTTTTAGACCAGAGGTTTTTGTTTTATTATCAGCCTAATGTTTTTGTTGGTTTGTTAGACTTCATATCTGTTTGATTTACTTCAAAATGACATTTGTTTTAAACAGACTATGCATCTAAACTCTTCTGATTCCTGGGTACGTCTTTTTTACTAAAACAAATATTTTTTAAAGTGCTTCTCTTCCTCCGACGTGAACTGCGTGAGCTGTGAAATATTAAAGTCAGAGAAGTCTCCGGACTCTTTGTGCAGTAACTGAACAAACAAAGCATAGCAGTCATATCCTGAGTTTAGTCTCAGGTCGAGGTGTGAGCTCGCAGCTCAACAAAAGCAATTATTCAGGTCAGTGGTCCCCGCCCTGAAGAAAGCGGTTTAACTCTTACAGCTGATCTGTGGTCGTGGTCTTCATGACGGGGGTCAGTGAGCAGGTTAACTATAGCTGCGTGCTCATCAGCAAACTGCACATCTGTTCCCTCACAGATACAAACAAGAAGAACGAAAAGATCAGTGTTCATAAAGAGCTGAGAGACACACCGCTCGGATCCTTAGTGATGCTTCCAGACCAACAGACTGATTTTCATACCTGGATGGATTCAGCTAGCTTTTCGCACCTGCTTCAATTAACTACAGCACACACTCACATATAAGATCAGTTCTCTAAATCTGACTAACTCTCAGTGTTCAGGGTTCATCAACGCTTATGGTACAGAGGGAGATGATAAAGAAATGATGTGGCATAGAGGATGCACCTTCAAACACGCTCTCCTACAAGTTTCTACAAGTATTCTAAAAGTTTCAGAAGCTCTGCCTCTGAAATTATCAACGTTAACATGTTCCTCAAATTGTTCTTCAGACGAAGAGGAGGAAGAGTCTGAGGAGGACGCTGCGATGATGCATTTTATATTTATACCACAGTAAATGGATGGATGTGTAGACGTCTTCACTGTTCTCATCACCTCTCAGATCGAGGTGTGAGCTTGCATGTAAACAAAGATATGCATGGGAAGGCAGTCAGTCAAGGAAACTGCAAGAAGTTGGCCCTCAATCCCAAAGTCATATATGAAGAGTTCATTTGCAAAAACTCACTTTTAAAAAAATAAAAAAATAAAATAAAATTGAATTAGCTTTAGCTATTATCAATCAATTGAAGTTGGGTGGCTTTGACTCAGTCAAAATTACATTATTAATTACAGGTATCATAAAAATGTAACTTTATCAAAAATCTATATTATATATATCTATATTAAAAACAGAGATATCTGTTTTTGCAAATGAACTCTTCATATATTCATCTGACAAAAGTATTTTGGTTAGTGGATTGCTTTAATTAAAAAGCTACTCATTGATCCTAAACATGTGTAAACTGAATCTTTGTGGTCACAAAACAACTGAATTATTTTTAAGATTAAGATCATCTTGTCACAACATGAAGAAAACAAAAGGAGGAGGACCCAACATGCAGACACAAAAATGAAAAATACTCTTATCAAAATCCAGAGAAGAAACATGGAGAAGGCCAGAAGACGCTGGGGAAGACCTGACACAGGAGAGGGAAGGCAGAGGGTAATCATCACAGGTGTGACACAGACACAGGTGAAACTAATGAGTGCAATCAAACTGGAGGGAAACATGAAATGAAAAACTAAGCCAGACACAGAAGGAACAAGTAATCTGAGATAAAACAGGACACATGGGCTGTTTTCGGAACAGCCTACCATTCAACTAGTATGCACTGATTCAGTCTAAATTCAGTATGTAGTAAGCAGTAAGTGAACAAGAGCAAAATCTGCAGTATGCCAAAACCACCCGGATGTCTACTGATTCGGGAAAATTTCACAGTATGCATCGGACCAGTCTTCCTCACGTACTGTTTACCACAATGCACGGCACTCATTCTTTTTCTTTTTTCTTCTATTTTGACGGGGGAACTCCGTTTTTAGGTTCTGTGAAAATTATTAAATTACATATAAACCACTACTTCACTTTTAAATCATACGTGATGCAAAGAAGATGTAAAGAAGCAGTTTCTCTATCAGCTTGGCCGTTGTTTACTTCCGCTTTCCGAAACTGGAAATCCAGTGACGTCTGGCCCAGCATACTGCAGACCAGATCCAACAGAACAGTCATACTACAGACTAAATTTAAACGCAGACGCAGTGTGCAGGTAGTATGTAGCAGGCCTTTTCGAAAACAGCCACAAAGACTGAACTAAGAAGTGAAAATACAAACACATTGAATAAAAAAACACGAGATGGGAAACTCAGAAAAGACTACAAATAACACAGGAAGAACTACAAAACTTAACAAACTCATGACAAGTCTTGGATTTAGACAAGATGACGCTTTGAGCTTCAGTAACATCACGATACTGACAGAACAATCCCCTCTGAAGACCCGTTATCAAATAAAAATTAAGACCTGTGCGCAAAATAACTTCAGCTTCTGTTTTAGGTTCAAACCGCTGAATGAAGCCAGACTGGAACTTACTCTTTACATTGAATCTGAGACTCACCTCAAACAAATGGTTCTGCTCAAAGAAATCGTGCAGATGGTTTTTTTTTTTTTCAAACTTGTCTAGTAGGGCTGATGTTCACTTTCACTTTAGGTGTGAACACCTTCAGCTATCTTGCACTCAATCTTGCTCAACTAATGTCAATCTCCTCGCTTTGTTCAGCGTAAAAAAACTTCAACCACCAGAGCAGAAACAGAGAATCTGACCGGTCTTAACTTAAAGATTTAATCATGTGGAGAAATTGTGTTTGCATCCTTTCCTCAAATAAAAAATACATGTCCATGCACTGACGTCAGGATATTAACTTGACCTGTAGTTGATACCTCACCGTGTGTGTGTGTGTGTGTGTGTGTGTGTGTGTGTGTGTGTGTGTCTGCGTGCGTGCGTGCGCCTGTGTGAGGTGTTCCTCGTGCCCGGAGCAGGTAAACTGGTCATTATCCAGGTATTGTTGCGGCTCTGCAGAGCACAGGTTTGATAAATTGCACTTTCTGCAGAAACCCTGTGGGATGGCTGGAGGTCAAACATGGCCGTTGGGCAGGCGGGGTAGCTTTTCACAGCTTCCCTCTAAAAATCACGTCTCACATTTGTATGTGCGAGGTCCGGAGTTGCTCTTTTTCAAGGCCCCTCCAAAGCTCAGGTACAAGGGCAGCGGGCACAGGAGTAAATAATAACCATCCTATCCATCTCTTAGATTGTAAAGCTGAATTATCCTTCCTGTGGTCGGCTTACTTTCCTTTTTGTACTGAATCAGGGAAAGAGGAACACCTGGGTCACTCACTTCCTTTCCTTGAAGACGTTCAGTGAGAATTATTAAAGAGAGGCTGCAGACTGGTTTGTTCGTGGGTCAGGAAACTAAAGATCACACCTTAAACTTTAATGTGAATTATGCATGAAGACAACCCCAAACATGGAAGGTTATATCACAGACATGATGCTCTTTTTATTATTGTAGTGAAGAAATGCAGCACAAAATCCAAACGTATCTGAATGAAATGAGCACAGCTTGTGTAACACGGCTGTTTTTATATAAAGTCACTAAGTCCATGGAAATATACCATAACAGCTGAGATTATTCCTCAGTTTAGAGGACACTTTGATTTTGATGAGTTCAGGTGCCTTAGTCTAACTAAACAAATTCTTTATGTTGGGTTTGAGCACCAAAGTAATTTCTTAACTTATAAAAAGAGTTTGGGTTAAGAGGTTGAACATCCTGGGCGAGTACGTTTGTTTAAAGATCTTTGGTTTTGGTTTAAATTCACTGAATTTCACCCCTTTAGAGAAACTCTGTCAGTAAACAGGATCGAGGCTATGATTTATTTGTCAGTTTAATGTAATAAGAAGTTTAGTAAACACCAACCCAACCTCTATAAGACGAGGTCCACACAGTCAAACACATCGAGTTAATGCAAAATGTTTCGTCTTTGTTAACTCGAACTGAAAGGTTGCACACACGACACGAGGTTTCATAACTTCATCTCTAACTTCTTCACACTTGAACTGAATCGCAGCTCCTCGTGCTGAAACCGAGGCAGAGCTGCGGGCTCTGAGTGAATGCCGCTGTCGGCACTGAGCACGCTCACACTCATCACATGGATTTTCTTCTGGAGGTGCGTCAGAGATCAAATTGTGGGAAATGAGGGTTTGGCCACAAGCTGCCTGGCGTTGTGTGTGTGTGTGTGAGCGTGGGTGTGTGTGTGTGGGAGGATGGCAGAGGATCCGAAACATATGTTTATTAAAAAGGCAGAAACAACATCAGCAGTAATAAAATGTGCTTTCTCTTCCTCCACTCATCTTTTTCTCTAACACCTCAGAATAAATGAGGTTAGACGTCTTCAATTATCCAAAATAAGAGCAGCAATTATTCCTGAAAACTCCCGGCTCGCTGTGAGAGACAGCACTGGAAGAAGAGGACGGAGGATTAAGTAAGAAGAGAGAGAGAGCGATTGAGGGACTTCCCCGGCGCTCACTGGAGGACGACATCCTCTGGGGCGAGTGATTTAACCACGAAGCCAAACTGGCGTCCTTAAACAGAAGTCTTACAGCTGTCCGTCTCTCTCTTCAGACACTTGGGTGATTTAAATGTTTTTTTGGAAAGAGTCTATGTGCTCAAATATCCTTACCAATACTTTTGTCTACAATGTGAACAGCTGTTTGTGTACATCTACAATAAAAAACTTAAAGAAGAAATCTATGGAGTCAGGAAAGTGATCAAAAATCTCTGGAGGTTGAATAAAACAGCTGACAAACCAACAATTAACTTTTAGTCTATTCCAGAACAGACTAAAAACTAACACTGCTCATTATAATCAGGGAGAATGTGCTACAGAAAAGGAAAACTGTCTCCAGAGACTCAAAATATGTTGTTGTCCTTCTTTAAGAGAGCAGCAGTTAAGGGTTTGAGATGTCTTAGTGTCCAACGTCCTCCCTGAGTTTGAGCTCAGGCAGACGTTAAAGGTTCCTGAATGCAAAGTCCAACAGAATGAGAACATCTTTTATCTCTCAGGTTATAAAGTTAAAAGATTCTGGAAGATGCACAAAGGCCAAAAAAGCAATGAGAGGTTAATGCCGAAAAAGGCAGTTGGTGCAAAGCATGTGTGTCTTTCAGTTTACCCTGCAGTGATGGGAAAGAAGAAGGTTTTAATCAGTGGTGGACAGTAACAAAGTGGATTTCCTTGAGTACCGTACTTAAGTACATTTTCTGAGTATCTGTTCTTTACTTGAGTATTATTTTTTGAAGAAACGTATTACTTTTCTATCAATGCTCTAGTTACTTTGAAGTCAGCTCATGAATTTCCTTCTCTTTTCTGAAATCTGATCCCTAAGACAGTAAAATGTGTTTGTGCAGTTCTGTTTGTCGCAGTGGTTTAGTCGTACCTGTATATCGTCTATGTCATGACATGGAGCGAACACAGAGCAGATTTCACTCAGATCAGGCAGTTCATTTAGGGGTGGTAATGATGGTTATAATTCTCCACCTGAGATCCCATGGCCATATCTTCAGCGCGTTAGAGGTTTTTGAAATGAACAATGATATGTATCGTTTGAAATGTTCTCCCTGTTTCCCAATCTGTCTAAACATTCAAAAATTCACTGTCCAACCTGAGAAAGCGTGAGCTAGGTAACATTTGTTTCATTCCAGATGAATATTTCAAACTAAGTTGTCTGTTCTTGGAGTAACTTAGTTTCTGTTTTTGTTCCATGGTATAGTTTTTAGAGATTTCAAGTAATGGTTTCTACATAAACATAATTTAACAGAATGTACTCCTATGTATTCTTGACTGCACTTGTGTATTTTGAAAATACAAAGTTTTGAGATTTTTTAAGAAGTACTTTGAATACTGAAGTATTTTTAAAAGCAAGTACTCCAGGACTTTAACTCAAGTATTAATTTAACAGAACAACTTTCACTTGTATTGGAGTAATATTTGACATGGAGGATCTATACTTTGACCTAAGTAATGAAGCTGTATACTCTGTCCACCACTGGTTTTGATATGTATACAGTATATATCTACAGAAAAGCTTTTTATAAACCTACAGAAGACATAAGAGGAGCTGAAAGTCCTCATTCTCTTTAGACTAGAGTTATTACATGTACCAAGACGTGTGCGTCCAAAAGAAGAGCATAATGACGCTCTTAGGTTCATGATATCTTCTTTCATTGTTGTTATTTTTTTCTTCTTTCATCCTGAGAGTAATGTTCGTCATCATTGATTAAGTCAATCTTTCTCTTCCCTTTATGAAATATTCCTGTTTATCTTATTTCCTCTCTGTCTGGAGACTCTGAGTGTTGTAGGTCCGGTGGCTTAGACTGGCCCGTATTATTCGGGAGGTGATTTTGTAGCTTTGTTTTTCTCTGACTCTGCATCAGCCATCATATCATTATTAAACTTTCTTCACTTTGCGCCACAGTGTTCACAGTTTCTGTCTCTCAGATGAGAAACTTCGCTGAATGTCAGAGTCTGTTTGAGAGGCGGTTTTAAGAAGACGTTTCTTCTGAAGGGATGGTGAGTGACGCTGGTTGACCTCTGACCTCTGGAGCTGCAGGGGGCTGAGTGTTTCGCTCAAAGGCACCTTGACAGGACCAGCGGAGAGCTTATTTCCTGGAGGCATTCTGCTTTTTGAACCAGTGCTCTCTCTCATCACTCCTCTGTTTGTCCAGCCTTTAAACTCTCTCTGCCTCCCGCCTGGTTTGCAGCAGGTGAAGTGAAGCAGCGTATAAACAGTTTGAAACAGCGAAGGATAACGGCGGCCTGAGATTCACGGCTGGCCACACTCAATCTGTAGAGCGGCAGGACGAGCCATGAATCTAAAACAAACGGGACATTACCTAAATGATGGAGTCTGAGGGATTTAATGCATTGCCTCACCTGCTAATGCTCCTTACCTCCGTCAGCACATTTGTCACCTCGCCTCTCTTCCACCTCAGCAAATAAACATGAGAGCAAATGATGACTCTGTGCACGCAGACGGAGGAGGCTGCTCGCTCTCAGGTGGAGGGAGATAGAGAGGAGCAGAGAGTGAATGTGATTGTCTCAGGTTTTTTTTTCATGTGAGCTCTAAAGAGAAAGATATCTCACCCTCCATAAAGAAGAGACCTCGGTTAATGACTCTGTGTTAATGAAATAAATGTTGCATTCGCTGATCCTTGGCGTTTGGAAACAGCCGCTGGAGGAGCTCAGAGGTAGCAGAGAGGAGGTGGAGGGTGTGAGGTGGAGGTGGAGGTGGAGGTGATGGTGTGATGGCAGCAGGCGGATGATTTATCACGTGAGTGAGGACAGTAAAGATGTTGGGATTAACTCCTTGGCTGCTCTGTCTCACACTCCACTCGCTGCTGGAAAATACAAACACACAGGTAAGCAGGAATCAGAAGGCTGGGGGTGGTTTACACAGGGAGGAGGGGCATGAGGAGGTCCGGGGCCACCCGCTGGATATGGCATCCATGCTTCAATACGCAATTCTGAACTTTTTCAGTTTGTAGTGTAACAAGCTTCAATGCATCTTATTTCTCTTTCTTTCTCTTTGGGTGTACCTGCAATCATATTTTGCAACCAGTCAGAGTTTTGGCTTGACTTTTCTGGAGCTGTTATGTCGTCCACCATTCTGCTCATCAAACAGAGCTGCACTGCTCAGCAGTTTGAGCCCCCTCCTGCCAGATGGTCCACAGCTGCAGACCAGTTAGAGGGTCCTGCTTCACCCTGATGGCCTTTAATCCATCGATCAGGCGTCTGTGGGTGATGGAGAACGATATTGATCTCCTTCAGGAACAATCACACCTGAAGTGTGACAAGCTGCTGAGTCTGCAGGTATGAAACACCTGGCTAAATGAGTGTCAGACTTCAAGGATGCATTAGAGCGTCAGTATGACATGAAAGTTCAGTTTCATCAGACGTTTTCATGGTTGTGACAATTTGCATTTCTCTGTGTAGGGGTATGTGTGTGTGTGGCCATGATGAGCAGGTGTGTGTGAGCAGATAAAATCCCTGACTGTAGCTCCACACTGAAACACAGAGTTCTGTGTGAGCAGGTATTAAGCACAGAGTGTGTGAGTGCACAGGTGCTCTGCATGTGTTTGTGCACATGTGTGTTTGTGAGTGCATCGGTGCCCAACAGCTGTTTGTATTCTATCTCTCTGGTTGTAGCGTTAGCTGGTCCAAACCTAATTAACAGTGTCTGCAGAGGGAGCGGGCTGGTGCTGAGTGCTGGCGGTAATGTGATGTCACAGCGGATTAGGCTGATGGGCCGACTGAGCAGCATTCGTGTGGGTTTTCTGTGTGTATTTGTGTGCGAGTGTGTGAGTGTGTGGTGTATCCAGCAATCCACTCAGCTCAGTTTAGATCAGCTCAGAGCAGCTCGCTGCAAACGTCTAAAAAAAAGGAGCAGCAGAGGCATTTTGCGTTTTTTAACTCTTTAAAGGCCAGACAGTGTTTGAAGTTCATATCTACTACCAAGCAAAAAGACTCACACACACACACACACACACACACACACACACACACACACACACACACACACACACACAAACCTCCATCAGCTTCTCTGCGTCTTAACAAACTCGTACTCTGAAACATAAATTTCAAAATGTCGACGCAGCTGCAGAAACGAGTGTCGGCAGTTTTTAAACACATTTCTGATAGTCATAGAAAAAGAGTTAAAATGAACTTAATTAAAACTTATTTTCACATTTTTCTAGTTATTCAAAGAATCTGTTGATTGTTTGTAAAATGTTTCCCTGTTAAATTAACATGTTTAGTTTTTAGTTTCTTGTGAAACATTTTGGACTCACTCCTTCCCTCAAACAGCTCTTGGCTTTTAAATCACAAAGTAACTAGCATTTAAATTATCTCTCTATATATACAGTATATACTAATACAATTTATATATACATTTTATTTTCTTTCTTTTTTTCTTTCTTTTATTATTATTATTATTATTTTTATTTTTATTATTATTATTATTATTATTATTATTATTATTATTATTATTATTTTTTTTTTTTTTAATGTATTATTATTATTTTTCATTATATAAATGGTAAGTAATGTAGAAACTGTGTCAAGCTGTGAAAAATCTAAATAAACAGTTAAAAAAACAACAAAGTAACTAGCATGCATGATAATGAATATAATTAATTGACTGAAAACAGTCCTGAGTATTGTCCCTTCAAATCCATGTTTATGTATAAAGTTGGAAAATTTGGTTCTGGTCAGTTTCAATCCAGTCAGTTGTGAAAATATCCTGCTGTCTATTGATCTTAAAGATTCTAGATAAAAAATGATGATTCTGTGTCACTAAAGACAATCAGTATTTAGATTTCCTGACTTCCTGGAATGCATCAGAAATGATGGATCCCACCATCATGGTAGGCAGCAGGTGTTCTAGAATTCTGAAATCAAAGACAGAATTCCATAATTCTTTCTTTGATGTCAGAACTCTGAGAACAAATCGAACATTCCGTGAAGAAGGTCAGACCTAAAAAAAAAAAGTGTGTCTAATCCTCTTTCATAGACCTCCATTCAACAAACAGGACGGATCTGACAAAGCTTGACTTTTGGTAGCGACGGGATGTCATTACACTGGATTGTGTTCCTCTTGCTTTTGCTCTCCATACAGACTGTTTTTCCAAAGCCTGCTGACACTTAATTTGTGAAAACTACTCAGACTACAAAAACAAACCAGAACAGTTAAGTGAAGTAAAAGTGGAAGCTGACAGAGATTTGAAAACTCAAAGTAAAGACACGCACAGTAAGTAACTGAGGGAATCAGCTGTGTTGAGTTGTGAAGCGTAGAGCCTCTGACAGAGCTGACATTATGAGAACAGGCCAGATCTGTTGAGCAGCAGTAAGATAAGACAGAAAATACCCCTCCTTGCTTGTACGAGTTAAAAGATGAGAGTATCTCTAACTCGTGTTTTACATTGTGAGAGACATTTAAAGGTGTAACACATTAAAATAAGACGAGTGTATCAGATGTACGTCTTTTCATGGCTGTGCCTCTCTAGTCTAACTCTGTAATCCACACCACTTTGGAATAAAAACTCCAAATCCCAGAAGTTTCCAGAAGCTCCCATCTGTCACTTCAGCTCTGCAAAGATAAATATCTAAAGCTTGAGCCAGAAAACGCAGAGGACAAAGCTGCAAGATGACGGGACTGTTTGTTTGTGTCTGCTGCCTGCCTGCTCTCATTAGATCACTGCAGCGTGTGTGAAACACTGACTGACTTAGAGCCACCGCACTGTCAGAGAGCTGGTCTGAGGTCAGCGGGTCAAAGGTCAGCTGTTTGGACCTGGGTCTCTCAGGTGTTAAATGAGGAGGTGGATCAGTGTGAAAAGAAAGACACCAACATGTTCAGTAGCAGCATCGAAGCACTACACGACCGCATTGATTATCCTCCAGGAAAAATGTCCGCTCTCTAAACCATCCTTCTCCGTGCACTGCATTGTTCACACGGGACTTCCACCAGATCCGTTTCCTTAAATTTCATATTATGATTTGAATTTGAGTTTTAAACAGAACAGAAATGTTTAAGCTTTCAGAAAATGTTGTTCTGCCCTATGTGTGTGTCTGTTTTAAGACAGACAAAACAGCCTCCCATGCTGCTTCTCTGTCAGAGAGGACAGAGCGTGTGTGAGAGGCCTGAAACCCCCCTCAGTCAGGAAGGAGGGTAAAACTCACTTTTTTGTTGGTATGAAGAATTTATCCTCTAATAGGCTCCACGTCGTGTAATATTGATGGATTCTCTGACCCAGTTTGAGAGTCCTCCATCCCAGTGGCAAACAGCAGGGTTAAGGCAGCATGAATGCCCTGAAGCTTGCCTCAGGCTGCAGGAGGAGGGGGGGGCAGCCACCTGCCTGTCTGATCCACGGACAGAGCTGGAGGAGGGACGAGGTAAACACCTGACAGATACAGAGGCAGCAGTTTGTGTAGAATAAGCTGCTTCGTACAGACAGCCAAGTGAAAGTCACACACCTCGTTCATTATGAGACAGAAACAAAGATTTCACACAGATCTTCTTAGACATGTTGGCATTTAGCTATGGAATAAGTCTCAGCAAGACAACACTAGAGAAACATAAACCTCTCTTCATTAAGACCAAAAGGTTTCACTGTGCTAAAATCAATAAGACTTTATTTATTAAGTGCTTTTCATATGATGACATTGTAACACAAAGTGCTGTACATAAAAACAACTTAAAATAGAATACATTTAAGAAAGAAAGATATATAAAAATAAAAATAAAAAAGACCCCCATCCTAATCCCAACCCCAGCCCCGACTCCAAGGTTAAGAACACAATATATTCAACAATGATAATAATAATAACAATAAAAATAAAATACATAAATAAATAAATAAAAAATAAAAAAGAAGTTGCTGAACAGAGTGAGGAAACGCTCTCATGATATCTTGGCATTGGCAGAAAACTTTGGTTAAAGATCATTTTATTGATTTAAAGTGATTTATGTTTACAGTTTTTAAAATTGTCCCAGTGATTCCACGTCAGTCAGCGTTCCATGGTGATGGATTCTTATCTGCCTGTTGTGGTGCATTTAACATGAAACTGTCCTCATTCAGCTCTCCTTCGTCTCTGAGCTCTGCGGTTCACACAACTTTAAAAATAAACAAATGTCACATCTTTGAACCCTGCTGCTATCATCACCACCACTCATGGTTTAACTTTCTTTGTAGAGATTGCTAACCTAAAGTTTCTCTCACCCGGTCTGCTCATAAATAATATTGCTGGACAGATCCAATATGAAAATGTCCATAGCCTGCCGATTTAGCATGCCAACCAAAACTAGCCACATTGTTTTGATGCTAACGGAAGCTAACGGTTTTACCTCACCTTACGGTCTGTGGTGTCAACAAGCAGAAGCTAAATGTGTCTGAACTGTTTTCCGTGGATTGATTTGACATGACGTGTGATCAGTTTTTCTCTGGTGTTGCTCATGTTAGTGAAAATTAATAACCATCGTCAAGGGGTCTTGACCAATCACAATAAGATAAGATATACTTTATTTGATCCTCCATTGGGGGAAATTCTTTTGTTACAGCAGCTTACAACACTGGACAGGGTAATAAAACAATGTACTTCCATAGTAAAGAATATAATAACAATAATAATAGTAACGATAAAATAAAATAAAATAAAATAAATAGAATAAAATAAATTATGGCAAATATTACAGATCTATACACACTATGTACACTTCTATCTGATGAATAGATAGGGATGTAAGTTATTGCACAGATAAAAAGCAAGCATCTTACACAGCCGGAAGATCAGTAAGAGTAATAATGGCATTTAACATACAACCACCTGCTGTGTCAGGACGTAACAGACGTCAGTATTTGCAGACCTGCAGATGAGGAGAGTTAGCGGAGTGGAGGCTGTGATTGAGGGAAGAACAGAGACACACAGCAGGCGGGAAGAAGCACGACTTCATCTGAAAACAAACTCCATGCAGTAGAGGTCATGACGTGTTTATAAGTTCTTAAGAGCACAACCGCTGTGAAACAATTAGAACATAACTTATTATTTTAACTGCTTTGTTTACTTCACTCTCTCTCTTCCCTCTCCTAACTTCATCTCTCAGTCTATCGACCACTGCTGCTCACTCTCTCACTTTCATTTACTTGCAGCAGCTCCTGGTTGAAACGATTCTGTGATGTTTTGATACTATAGAACATAAGAATAATGGACACTGTATTGTTTCAAAGCCAGTGGTATTGAAAGGAATGCAACATTTTGACAACTTGAGAACAAATGACATTCAGAGTAAAGACTCTTCTGACGTCTTAGGATTGAATCCACAATAGTCGATCAGAGCTCCGTTAAAAATAAGCATGTTAAAAGTTGTTGTGGCCTCGTCCTGCAGACAGACCTGATAAAGATATGAAATCAGCATCCTGATGTGTTTTTACAGCATCCTTTCAGCCTCCTTATTCTCATCAAATCACATTAAATCTGTTTATTCTGGCTTCATGATACTGGTCCCAGCTAACAGCACATCAGACTGAGATCTAGTCAGCCTCAAGTCGCTGGAAGCAGCAGGAGATAAGCCAGTCTAGTCACATCTTTGGATTCCTCTTTAATTGGTCGGGATGATATGGTTAAATATTTGACTGATAAAATATCACCATGATGTGGAGACACCCGCCTCCTATTGACCAACACCACAGACGTCCTCCTCAGATCCGTCTAGGTGCTGACAGGTAACCGTCTACCTCGTCTCCTGAACTCTGAGCAGTGGCTGGGTATCGTACCTCTCCGTCTAAGTGACTGAGCAGTTAATTTTCGCTCTCGTCTTTCAGTGAGCCTCCACAGACTCCAGAACAGAGAGCTGAGCTGAACGCCATCAGTGCCGTTTGGTGTTAATTGTTATGCCAATGGTTGCTCTGCGTGACGCTCGTCTAAATTGCAGAGAAATGCAATTAACATGGACCAGCGGGACATTAAAAGCCATATTTGTCACTGTCAGGATCTGAGCAGGCGTCTGATTGCACAGCTGATTGGAGGAGATGGCGCTCCCCCCGACCCCGTCCTCCTCTTTTTCTGAGCTTCATACAGAGAGGAGGAGGACAAAACAGAGAGCATGGTGGGAAGTTTCACCAGTGGGGTGTCTGAGCAGCAAACAGGAGATCCTGCTTTTGGAGCTGTGTCAGTGTTTGTGACAGCTTGCCTGTCAGCATCACAGGAGAGAAGTTCTCACAATGAGGATTAATCAGTCCTCATGTCCAACTGTTCCGTCTGACATCTTCAGCAGACAAACTCTGATGATGCAGATCACCGGGAAGATACCTCTGAACAATCCAAGGTCCAAAATCAAAGCCAGGTCTGAACCAGCCGAATCTAAAGCTGTGGGCCGGTTCACATCAAGGCTTCAATTTACTGTTGATAAACTCAAGTTGGCTCTAACTGTTTCTTCTAAATCCGACGTGAGGTTAAACCCAGACTTCCATTCAAATGTCTGGATTTGCAGAGTTTATCTTTTGCGATTGTTTTCTATTTCTGTCAGTTTTGCTCTGCATCATTTGTGTTTTTGCAGCGTTTGTTAATAAAGCATTTGTTTCTGCACATTTCCTTCATTTGCAGTTTTTGTTTCTTGAATATTTTGCATGTGTTTCTAAATTTGCTGCACATTTCTTTTAAAGGAGATAATCAGATTGTCTACTCCTGTCGGCCATCGTACAACTATCATAAAAAAGGCAAACGTGACGTGTCAAATATAATGCATACACATTAGTTTTCATGGTGGCCCTGAAGGTGACCTGCAAAAAACATTTCATAAAAAGAAAAATGAATCATGAAACACAAATAGAAAATCATAGTTATTATTACTTTGTAAATTTAATCATATTTTTATTTTTTATGATTTGAAACTTATTTGTTTTACAAACATTCAAATAAAAACACACAAATAATTACAATACAATAATAAAAAAAAAGATCGAAAAAAAAGAGCAGAACAAACAAACGACAACAAAGCAAAAAAAAAAAAAACAATTGCCAAAACAAGAATCATAAATTTGGCGGATTACTTACAGCAAAAAATGCGTGAACATACCAACTTGTCTAATGAGAGAAACATATCATACCATACACATACACACAAATTCATAGTAATGCACATAGGCACATGTATATGTACTCATATTAAAGACAATTAAAAATAAATAAACACCAAAACATCTCACAAAACATACACAATTCACACAATTTAAACATATTTTTTAATTAAATAAATCATCAAAAAAAATTGCATTTCATGAAACAATGTGTTTGTAATGTGTTTCTGGGTTTCATGAAATGAACTGTAGTGTAATGCAAGTTCAGGAACAGGACCATGCCTTGAAACCCCCAATCTAATCACCTGCAGCTCATTATCTCTTTCACCTGTGCAGTAATCTGCACCTGTGTTTATAAGGCTGTCTACTTGTTCTCTGCTGTTTGTCTCAGTCCTTGCCATAGTGTATTACTACTCATACAGACTATCATTTTCTAAACGTCAAAGCCCACCCTAGGTCTCCACCCTCTATTCCTGAATATTCAGATACCTCGACCCCTACTCATCCCTCCTTACCTCGACCCTTTTACTTACTTAAATAAAACTCCTAAAACTGTACTGTTGTAAGGTTTGTTTTTACCGTTCAATGACGTGGTTTTATTTACGTAGTGTAACAGGTCTTGTTGCAAAGTTAACTTGGACAAACAAGGGGCGTGGTCTTGTAAGTTAAATATTTTTTGCATGTCATGATCAAGCGGCAACCTCTGGTCTAAAAATATGAGTCCAATGAAGTGCTAAAAACTGCAGTTCATAGAGGATCCGCTTGAGGCTGGCTCCAGAAGTACTGGAAACCACATACACACCAATTCAAAAAAGACGATCTTTACGGCAGAAATAAACATGTTTACAGCCTGGTACAAAAGACGAGTGTAGTCTGGGTAGCTAATTCCTCGATCGGCACACACTGTACGGGGGTTGAAATCTTTTCTAACGCGGCAATTTCGAAGACATTGAGATTACGAGTCTTCCAATGAGAGACACAGCTGACCTGATTGACAGGCGGGAACACAGTAGCTGTTAGCTAGGAGGCTCAAAGCTGCCTCTTTACGTCACATCGCTCGACAGCAGCAATATGGCTGCCTACGACGATTGGCCTCAAAACAGCTCTTCAGAAACAGGTGGGTGACGTCACGGATACTACGTCCATATTTTATACAGTCTATGGTCATGATTTGTTTTTGGTGTGTGATGCAGCACAGTTTATTTTGGATCTTCACGTCACTGTTGAGGGGTTGAGGAGTTTCATCTCAACAGTTAATCCATTTATCCTTTTGTCAGCGGGATTAATTTGATTTTGGAAGCGCTAAAGTCATATTCATGAAACTTCCTGTTAATATCTTACATTTCTGTCTCTGTGTACCTTCAGTTTATTGTGTTCATATTTGCACTTTCACACTTTCTCTTTGGGAGCAAACAAAGTGTTTTCTTATCTTGTAGATCCTGGAGAGGGTAAAAAAGTCAAAGCTTGGACTTATTGAAATACATTTCTCTTTTTCCATCGGTCATATTTGTTTGTGTTTGTTTCTGGTGAATTTGATTTTCTTACGCAATGCTCCTGAATTAAAAACCCACCTCGCTCCAGACTCTGAGCAATCAGGACGGCAGACTCTGATGGCTCTGATAACTTCCACAGAAAAATAAAATCTGTGTTTTCCTCAGTGATGGATCACCTGTCTCTGATAAGTTCAGAGTTTTAATCTAACGACTAAACTTTCTGCAACAACAGTCTGCTCTCAGGAAGCAAGCAACGATGTGTTTGTGTTTGTGTGTGTGTGTGTGTGTGTAGGTGTGTGTGTGTGTGTGTGTGCAGAATGTGAGGATGTATAAGAAGAGTGCACACAGCTGGCACTGAGTGTGTATGGCTGAGTGACTCGACCATATGCTGCCATGCTAACACAAACACATCTCAGACTGCTGCAGAACATGCAGAGAGGCTGAGCAACTGATTCATACATCCAACACACACAAACAGTAAGGAGCAAACCTCACACTTGACTCTGCTGCACGATTACAATCCTGATCACAGACTTGACGTCTCTGAAGAAGCATTTAAGTGTTTTCAGAGGAGCCTGTGATTCCTTCTTTCTCAGGCCTTTGTGAGCGTGTCACGTCTCTGTGTTTCACCTGTTCAGAGTGACAGAGCGCCGAGCCCCGACGGGCTGCACCGTATTCACTCCTCTGCTTCTTCTCCTCCTCACACACACACACACACACACACACACACAGAGCCACACACAGTCTCCAGTGTGTGTCCATGCACACACACACACACACACACACACACACACACACACACACACACACACACACACACACACACACACACACACACACACACACACACACACACACACTCCAGTGAGTGATGTGAACACTAGGGGGCAACGTCATTCTGCTCTTCAATCGAAGCATCTAGAACTACCAGAGCTCCAGAGCCTGATCTGTGGGTCTGTTTTTGAATCCTTTAAATGTTTTCACAGATTTTAAAATGTCAGATTTTTATAAATGTGTTTTTTCTTGGAGCTCCTCCTGCGACACACGTCAACAAAAAGGCTAAAATTAGACGTGCACACACTTCTCTGTGGCTGTGGTTTGATGGCATGCTGGTTCAGACGCGGGGTTCCCGACCTTTTCCTGTTTTCTTTCCTTTTCTGTGCACAGACTACCTGAATATGTCTTAGTTTCAAACTGACGGCATCATTGCACGCTGACACACGGGATGGGATGGAGGGTGTGAATGTGTGTTTCTCTGTTTGAACTGTATCACAGTGGATGCAGCCACAGTGACGTTTTTTCAGAGCTGGAAGTGACCATATTTGGACGAGAGGGTGGAGCTGGAGTGGCAGTGACTTGTCAATCACAGGTGCTCCCACCCTCACATATCTTCTTTCTGCTCTCTGTAACTCTAAGTGGGACCATAATAGACAAAATGAACATCATGCTGTTCTAAAAACAATGCCTGTTTCAAACATAGTCTCAGTGACATTTGTTTCAGGAGAGTTGTTTCAAAACCCAAAGATGGAGCACGCCATATTGGAAATGTTGGCTCCAACTTACTCTTGGCTAATCTGGAAACAAATAAAGTCACCCCTCGTAAAAAGTTTCCATGAATAACAAAAATGAGCTTAAGAGACCCAAACTATACTTTTGTGGTCGTTGTTGCTGCTGCAAATACGTTTAACTGACACGTTGACATGGAGCTTTATATGCAGTTTTTTCCACTTCCGCATCACCTTTAACACAAGAGGATACTTCTTGTTTGAAATTAGAGATTGAGACCATTCAAAAGTTAGAAAATGTTAACTGAGGGAATAAATCTGAGGAGGGCTATTAGCTCATGGAATCAAACTTATATTAAAACCAGTGGAGTCGCCCCCTGCTGGATTAACTATACGACAAAATGCAGGTTTCAAGCAACTTCTGTAATGCCTCCACGTTTGTAACCAAGGACCTCATCCATTTCTTGCATAAAGTCTGGGAGAATGTGACCTGTTTTATTTCAAGCTTCTTTCATTAAAGCACCTGGTTTCTGATCGTATAAACACACTCTTGTTTAAACTGTAGGAATAGAGACGAGAGGGATGAAATGTGACCAACAGAATATTGTACCCTAAACTGATCCCTGTAAGAAATGTTTACATTTAGTTGTTACACTGGCTTATGACAAATATAAAAACACGCATTATATTCATCAAGCTTTCAAAGCTTAAAGCTAGGGTTGGGAGTCACAGAAAACTAGCATGAATTTGAATGTAGCATTTCCTCAGGACTCCATCTAACCCCTTCCCCCCTCCCCTTGGAGCTCCTCCAAAACGACGACCCCACTCACATGCACAAGCGCCGCTGATTCGCGACCATTTGATCGTGACTGATTCAAAACCGGTCCTCAGCACATCGTTTGTGTTTCGCACTACGTCAACTAATGTCTCACTCAGCGGTAAGAAAACACCAAACCATTATCATAGTGAAAGTTAGAAACATAAACAAACATTAAATGTACGCGCAGGAGGCGGGCAGAACAGTAGGACAGGATTTGATTGGTTTCATAATTTGGCTCCTGATGGCAGGGATTGGTTGGTGTTTTCCCAGGTTTACTACGGCTGTAGATAGTGGCTTTCTTACACTCTTTTTTAAGAACACATTTTCTATTGATTGCCATCAGGACATAAAGATAATTTTAACCAGTATAACAAAAAGTGTGTCTAAATCTGACTACCAACCCCAGCTTTAAGGAGTAGTGATCAGATCCTAGACTGAAACGCTCCCTTACTCACTCCTCCTGTCAGTGACGGGGTGGTAGCTTTTGAGGATGAGAAGCTCCTGTGATGTTTGATAAGTATGATCCTCCATTTGTCAAGTTTTCACTGTCAAAAATATATATCAATACAAATTATTTTGTGCACAATAACCACTCACCTCTTCTTCTCCTTACAACCAGTGCATTTCACTCAGCTACTCGATAAATACAAAGTTATGCACGTTACTTGTTTGTCCGCTCTGTGCTGCTGTAGAAACATGGCGGTGCAAGATTGTAACCTCTGCCTGACTGTTGGACTATCCATTACAGAACATCTTGACATGGACACAGATTATTGTTCATGGTTTATAAACCATAACTGTCACACAAGGGCTTCACGTTAAAATACTTTGGTCTAATTCAACTTGTTCAATGAACCGTTTTTCTCCTGGAGAGAGGGAGACAGGTGCACATGTGACACCAAGAAGCATGATTTAAGATCTCTATTTGTCACGTGCAAGAACATCTTGGCTGTGAAATGCAACAAATGTACCTCAAGGACATGCAATAAAAACAGTTAACCTAAAGTCTGAAGAGACACAAATACAGAGACTAGAAATATGAATGAATAGATGAAAACATTACATTTGTAGGAGTATAAAGGTGTAAAAGTGTCAGTTTGCAGTATGTGTGTACTTAAGCATGCATTGTGTAAATTAGTTTCATTTGTTTCTGCAGCTCACATTATTCTCTCAGAGGCTGAAGACAGACGCAGATAACCTGTTTGATATTCGAAACCACATCCAGTCTGAGGCGGCGTGAGTGGAAACACAGGAGGGGGAAGCCACAGCAGCGAGAGGAGGAGAGGGAGAGAGATACGTAAGAGTAAGTGAGAAAAAAAAAACACAAAGCAAAAAGGGGAATAAGAGAACAAAGGAGGCTGGAAGAAAAATGGCCACTGTGAGGTGGATTCATGGAGTCGATACAGTCAGTTTGTCTCAGGTAGTAAGAACACCTATATATCTAGAGAAGGGAAAGAGAGAGAGAGAGAGGAAGACAAAGATGAGCCAGGTGAAAGGAAGAAGAAAAAGATGCATAAAGAAGACCAGAAAATAAACACAGAAAGAAGATAAAGTGGTGAAAGAATCAACACGCTGCAGAAAAAGCTCCCGCAGCACCTGGACCGGCTGTGAAAATGGAAGGAGGATAAAAAAAAGCGCCTGCAGCTGAAAGGAGAGGGGAAGAAAAGAAGAAAGAGGAGATGGAGTGAGTAGATTACGGCGCTCTCTCCTGCACTATTCTTCATTTTAAGCAGCTTGTTGACCTTTCCAGTCAAGCCTGTAGGTGTAGTTCAGATTCTGCAGCAGTGCCTGCAGTAATTTAGGGGAGAACTGGAGCAGCGGGGAAGTGAGACGGAGCGGGAGGAGCAGAGGAAGGAAAGGAGAAGGAGGGATAAAGAGGGAGACAGATAGGAACAGGGAGACAGAGGGGATGTTGAGCGCTTCCAAATGATTGCCTCTCATAAGCTTGTGTTTTATACGGCCGCAGATTTACTGTCACTTTATGGGGGCGGTTATTAGAGTGTCCCAGCCTGCAGCGTGCAGGGGCTTTGGGGTGATACCTCAGTTTAAAGCAGCGAGTTGAACCAGGGATGGAAGAGTAGAGGTACATAATTCACACTCGTACTGCCCTGGAAAGACAGAGTCAGGCAATCACACACCGGGCAATCACAAAACGGTTGAGAAACGCTTCATCAGACGGTAAAACGAGCTGTCAGGAAAACCTCTAAAGCTTTGAGTGCCACGGGGCGCATGGTGATCACACACCTGCAGCTGTGCACCAACAACACCTCGTGTTTGGGATGCATGAGGGAAGTCTCCAGAGTGTTTCTGACCTCTTTTAGAGATTTTTATGCGTTTTAGATATTTCTATGAAACATATAAATCAGCAGGAGGAGGGAGGGAGGCAGAAACAAGTGACTGTTTGAGTAAGCTCACATGTTTGCATGTTTTCTTTTGAATAGGATTGTCAACAACATTTTTTTTCCTGATTAAAACCCTGAAACTCTTAAAGCTCCTGAGAGGAACTTTTATTTATGTACATTTATGCGCTTCCTGTACGTGCCTCAGTAGTCTCTCACCTATCAGCTCATGTCTGATGACGATACATCCTCTGCACATGACGGCCAACTCCTCCAGACTTTAGGTTTAGTATTTGTTGACCTCCAACCAAGACGTCTCTTTCAGTGCGCCTTTGGAGTTTAATGTTAACAGACGATGTTTGAGAGGATTGTTAGCTGCACTTTGCAGACATACAGAAGCACTCTGGCTGGTGGAGCTGCAGGATTGATGTCACATCCTTCCTCTGACCAAAACACATTTAACTGTTGATAAAACAGGAAAGACTGTCAAAAATGTTGATGCTTTATTACTTTATATACCACTGTCTTTAAAATGCTTCAATCTCTGTTTCTTTTTACATTCTTTAGTATGAAAACGCAACAAAGCTAATGAAAAATGAAACAGATCGAAATTATACTTTTGACGTGAAGCTGCCACAGGCAAAAGAGAGAGAAGTCGATTGACTCGTGCCCTTTTCCACCAAGGCAGTTTCAGGGTTGGTTCGGAGCTGGTGCTCAACTGAGAACCAGTTTTTTGTGTTTCGACTGCGAGAGAACTGGCTCCCGGCCAGGAAAACAAGTTCCAGAGCAGCACCAACTCTTTGCTGGTCTAAAACCACGAACAGCAAACTGCAAACTGTGAACCGCGAACTGCGAACCACGAACTGCAAATGTCAGGGAAGAGGGGCAAGGTTGCAGGGACCAAAAAGACAAACCGAACGAGTTTCCGCCATGCTGGGAAAAGCGGTCACATAGAAGTGACGTTATGACGTGGCTCTTCCACGGGTTCAAGGTGGTGGGAAAACAAACTGGTGCCGAGCTGGTTCGCAAGTTGAACCAGCTCCGAACCAGGGCGAGCACCAGCCTGGAACTAGAACCAGGTTCACGTTGGTCGAAAAGAGGTTATAGAGGTAAGGAACAGTCTTTCACTGGGTTTATACTCTAAAGATTTTTAATCATGTCCACACCTCCACAAAGACTGTTGTGCAGAAAGGTTCCGGATTTCGTTTATTCCTGCTGAAGTTGCATCTTTTCCTGCTGCGGTGTGTCTCTCTGCTCTGCCCTCCATCACAGCCACTACACCACTAACTGACTGTTCTCGTTCTTTTCCTCACAGTTCGGCAAATACTGATGATCTGTTTGGTTGCTTTGGTGTCTTCAAGAGACGCACTTATGGTTATCTGTTGCAGACAGACTGAGAGAGATGTCACGTGGTCGTTTTATGTTCTTCAGTCCGGCCCTGTCGACTAACGGCAGGGAGCTTCACAGCTCTGCAGGATGACTGATGCTCATACAATGAGCAAATTAGACAGAGAGCACAGTTTCTGCAGACTCACACAACACCATACACTCTGGAAATGAATGAATGAATGAGTTAAAGAATGCAGTATTGAACCAGGTTTTGATAGTTTTAGTTTTTTTTTGTTTCGGGTATTCAAGCTCAAAACTCTGGTACCATGATATTGTTAGTCCTTAGCGTCTCAGGTTCTTGTGTCGGTTTGAAGCAGACTCTCACAGTTATGGTGCGTTCAATGACTCTTGTGTTAGTGTGTGTTACGTCTCCTCTCACCGTTCCTCCTCTACTATGATAATCCGGAGCACACAGCGCTGCAGGAGCTTCATTGGTCAACACAGCTGTCAATCATGATGTTTATTTGACCTGTGTTTGATTTTACACTTTGACCCATGTCCCATCTGTTTACATGGAGGAGGTGTGGCTTGTGATCTATACTGCAGACAGTCACCAGAGGGAGCTCTGTGGAACTGTTGTGCTGTCGATGTTTTAAGTATGTAGGTCAGACATCAAGGACTCTTCTCTGTGGGGAAGTTTAAAAATAAAGTTTTATAGCTTTAAATGTTACTGTCACTGAACTTAAAGTCTTACTTTTATTACTTTTTACTTTTATTACTTTTAGATTAAAGTAATTTTCACAACATATTTCTGGTCAGCCCAATAAAAGAGTTATGACTTTGAATTTTTAAACATACACAACGTCTACTTTTCTTTTGGACACTTTACCTCATAATTTGCAACCCTATCGCTGAGAATGCGTGTCAATATGTCTATATGCACATAATCATCTGTCAGCATGATTGTTATAGCCACACAGGTAATTGATGTAAAACGTTTTCACACATTTGGTCCATCATGATGAGTGAGAGGAAGCAGCACAGAGGAGGAGAGTCGTACTGAGCGTGTGCACAGGCTTCACTTCCCCTTCTCTTTGCACGTCAGAAGCCTCATTATCCACTTCCTCTCCTCCGCAGACCAACCTTTTCTTTCCTGCATTATCATGTGAAAAGGCGTTTTCTTTCGATCAGGCGAGCTCTTGAGTCAGGAACAGATGTTTCTCCTCCCTGGGAAATGATCGCTCCTCAGTGACAGAGGGTGGCGGCCCCTGCTTTATAACGCACATAAAAAGCCTCTTAAACGACAGCATTCACAGGAAATATAGGCTCATATTCATTCTTTAAATTTGAGGCCAACTGGTATAGAAATAATTACAGAGTGAATGAGCCTCTGGGAGCGCTGAGAGAGTGTTCAGTCGATCGCCAGCAGAGCTCAATGTCTATTCAACAATGTTAGAGCCACATGGCCTCAGGTATAATGACTATTCATCATGAATATCTGGGAAGGGAATTCAGTCACATGAATAGCTCAAGACTTAGAGCCCTCACAACTGACGTGTGTGTGTCTTCAGTCAGATTACACACTCTCATTTCATACGCCAACAACCTTTATGCTAACTACAGTTAGCATTTTAAAATCGGTCTGTAGATTGTTCCTGATGAAAAGTGCAGACGAGAGCTTTCGTGCCCAACTCACTTCAGACTTTAGGAACAAGTTTTATACGATGACTGAACAGATGTTGTGAATTTCATCCTGCAAGGTTTGAAGAGAGGAAAGGTGGTCCAGAACAGCTTTATAAGCCACCTTCACCAGACAAATCCAGATAAACATGTTATTTAAGGAAAGCATTCAAAAAGCAAGGACTTAAAATCTGAGTGGAGCCAAAAAGTCCTCGCTCAGATTATTTTTTTTCCAACATTGTTTTTATTGATTTTCAACATCTTACATTTCTAAACATTCATTCACATATCTTCACAGATATGTGAATAAATACAATACAGAACACACACAAAAATATCAGGTGCATTACGAAAGGACATAAGGAAAGGACTAATCACGTCTTACATCCACACATATATATATATATATATAAAAGATTATACGTATATGTGTATACACACACATATATATTATTTACATACATACACATGTACACACATACACATAAACAAATAAATAAATACAATAAAAGATAACAATTAATATAAATAATTAATTAAAAATAATGTATAAAATAGAAATAAAACTGAACAAATGAATAAAAAGAAGGAAAACAGTTTTTGTACTATGTCAGTAGTTTGAGTTGGGGAGTGCTGAAGGTGATATATCTCTCTCGTTCAGTTTCTTAAATTAAGAATTTATTCTTATCCCAAGAAACTTCACTTTAGTGCTCATGATGAATCATTTTAATTCACATATTTCCGGTTTAACACTGACATTATTTCATCCTGTGAATACATCCTTTTGTTAACTAACATACAGCTGTGGTTGTGTTGTGCTCACTCTCCTCCTTTGAACTCAGACACACCTGTAGATATTTCTGTGTTACTCATGGACACTGTGAAGAAGCATTCATTAAAATCAAATGTCAGACTCACTTCTGATGATGACGTGTCTCTGTGGGTTAAGCTGAGTGAGGTTCCTGTGATCTCCAAAACATCCACAGCTTCTAAAACTATTCACTCTCATCGCTGATGACCACACATTCTTAAAGGACGGCTTCAAACCTCTGACGTAGAGGTTTAGTCACAGTTTGCTTTAACTGTCATGAAACTGATGAAACTGTGAAGCTTTCTTTATTCACGGACGTCTGAATTACACTTGCTGACATCTCGAGCTGTCAGTCAGAATCCTGCACATGTAGAATCAGTGTGGGTCTTTACTTATTTTTAAATAAAATTGATTTATTACGTTACTAAAACTGGACTTTTATAACACACATGAACACGACAGTCCTTTCAGGCGATTATTGTAGTGGAGGTAATGATGGCGACGACTCTCCTCCTCAGCACCATGGTCGTATCTTCAGCTCATGTTTGAGCTTTCTGAATCTAAGAATGATTCCCGCTCTGCACAAACTTCATCATGGCCTACAAAGACTCAGCTTGCAGCCTGAGAGAGCATGAGGAGGTCTGCAGAGAACCAGGACTCAAATGTTTGAAACCGAGCTGTCCGAGCATGGAGTCACTCAGCTGCTGCTTTTATTCGCTGGTTGGTTGTTCAGATTATTTAATGGCTGTAAATCTGCAGCAAGTGAGTTTAAAATGTGAATACTGTTTTACACATAATGGAGCAGAATGTGCACCCAGGTATTCTTTTTGCTCAGTCTTTTACTCAAGTCACTGCCACCTGCCCGGACTTCTCACTCAACATTGACAAATCCACTGTTCCAGCATCCACCCACATCCGTAACCTTGGTATTATTTTCGATCAGTCACTCAACTCTGAACGTCACATTAACAATATATCAAAAACTGCATTCTTCCACTTCAAAAACATTGCCCGTCTCTGCCCCTCCCATTCCTTCACTGCTGCTGAAACACTCATCCACACCTTCATCACCTCAAGACTAGATTATTGCAATGGTATCCTCTACGGTACACCCAACACCCTCCACAAGAAATTACAATAACAAAACTCAGCTGCATGCCTTCTCACTCACTCCCGCTCCAGAGACCACATCACCCCAGTCCTCCAGAACCTTCATTGGCTTCCAATCACCTCCAGAATACAGTACAAGATCCTCCTCATCACCTACAAAGCCCTCTATAATCTAGCTCCCTCCTACCTTGCCGACCTTCTGCAGCCATACAATCCCACCCGCAACCTCCGCTCCACCAAAGCCAACCTCCTCACCCTTTTCACCAAACCCAAGCACCGAACCTGGGGGGACAGGGCCTTCTCTGCTGCTGCCCCCACCCTCTGGAACTCTCTCCCCCAACACCTCAGACTCTCTCCCTCACTCACCACATTCAAATCCGGACTCAAAACCCACCTATTTAGAAAGTCTTTCAATGTATAATTGATTTCAAATAATGTCTCTTTGTTTTCTTACCCATGTTTTTATTAATCTATTCTAATTACACCCTTTGCATATCTATTGTATCATTTATTTTGTATAAGAGAAACTTTTAAAGCGCTTTTATAAATCAAATATATATTATTAATATGAAATCTCATTGAGTATCTTTAACTTGTACTGTAGTAACATTTGGCCTGGAGGATCTGTACTTTGTCCTGAACTGAATGTCAGACACACTGGAGGCTTTTTAATAATTAGTTTTTACAAATCTACTTAGCAGAATATTGAATGAGTGATCAAAGTATTTCAAATGTTAGCAGAGTTTTGGTCGGTGAGTAAATAAAATATTGTATATCTGTAGCACGTTTGAAACATCACTGTTCTGCTCTTCATTCATTCTCGTAGATCTTTGTTATCACATCAGCGTCTCTGATTGGTTACAGGATCTCCTCGGTTGACTGACCTCGGCTCTCGGGGTCCTGGATTAGTAAAATCCTGCCAAACTTGTTTTCCCCAGTATGTTAATTTCTGCTCTCGTTCAGCTGTCAGAATTCAAATCAGTCCATCATGAACAAAACATGTTTCTGTGAGCTGTGAGTGATACTTTTCAGCAGACAACACATCTAATGGACCTGAGGGAGGAGTGGGGGAGGGTTTCTTCCCCAGCAGGCTCATTATTCATTTTCAAAAACTTTAAAAAAAGAAACAACATTTTTAGAATGATATTGCTTTTGCTGTCCCCATCAATCAGTAGTTATCAAACCAGCGTTTTCTCCCTCTCTCGCCTCAAATATTCTTTAATCAATGTAACGTCAGAGAGCCGGGCGCCGCGCCGCGCTGCACCGGGAGCTGCAGATGAAACAGGTTAGTATTTGCATTGAGCTGCTCGGGCTACAATATGATTTATGGAATATAGCCCGCACCGCACAGTGTTGGAAATGTCTTCTCTCATTTAAAGGCAAACCTCGAAAACAAACAATACGTGATTGCCACTTACTTCTATTTGAGGGGCTGAAAACAGATTTTCATCGGGAACGGGTTTCTCATTAGCATAGAAATGAATATGATGACAGATAATGAATATATGCCTCTTGATGCTGCGTAGCCATTCCAGAATGATCAAGTGTAGAGGCAGGGGGAGAAAAGATTGCTTTTTTCTTTTTGCCAAACTGGTTGTGTGAGTATTAGCATAGTGGGAAAAGAGAGAGAGAGAGAGAGAGAGAGAGAGAGAGAGAGAGAGAGAGAGAGAGAGAGAGAGGTTCTTTGAAAGCAGGCCGAGTGGTGGAGAGTAGCGGACAAAGTCAAGGTCAGCTGTAGATAGAGAACAGCCTCCCTGTAACTCTCAAACTAATCTCTCTCTCTCTCCCTCACACACACACACACACACACACACACACACACACACACACACACACACTCACACACACACATGCTCGCTGTCACGCCTGCTCAGCTCTTTGGCCGTGGAATGAGGTGTCACATTTGGTTGCCTGGGGTAAGATAAGCTCATTATTAGTTTCTCGCCTGCAGATAAACTGACAGAAACAGATTCCTGAATATGCAGCTCATTCTGTTCAATCAGTGGCTACATGTGTTGTTACTGTTTGAATCTGAGGCTGCACAAAAAAAAGAACCACTAATTTGTCTTTTTTTTGTTTAATCATACGTCAGCGGACTCAAAGGAGACATTAAATCAAATCAAATAAAGTCATGTCCTGCGCGGGGGACGAGGACATGATGAGCACAGCTGGAAATGTAGAATTATAACAAAAATTGTATAAATATATGAATTTATCTGAAAGGATGGGAATGATAATATCAGTCACAAAGTGATAAAATAATGATAAAAATTATAAGGTGATAGAAATGAGGAAGTTGATGGTGAAAAGTAACAAAAATTGTGTTAAAATTCTATAGATGGTCATAAAATTGATGAAGATGATGATTGAAATTATGTCTCTCAAATGCTAAAAATAGAAGTGAAATGATGAAGATGAGGCTGAAGATAGTACTTCAAATAATGTTTTAAAAATGTTAAAAAGGGTTCTGAAGTTGATGAAAATGTTGCAGATGATGCTGAAATTCAAAAAAGGGTGCTTACAATGCTGAAAGTTGTTTGAAAATGCTGATTTTAATGATGGTGATGATTTTTTTGCTAAAAATTGTGCAAAAGCAACAAAACAGATTTAATCAAATTAAAGGAGATAATTTAAATAAAAAGATCAAATAATTAAATTAGAGAAAATCAATACAAGGGGTAAAAAAAATCAACGATTAAAGCAATAAAAAGAGAGAGAAAGAAAAGGTCAATGAAAGAGATTAAATCAGTCAATGTTTATGTATAAAGTACAAATTTACAATAAATGTTTCCCAGAGTTGCTTCACAAAAAGAACTGACCACACTCTGTGTTTGAATTATTTACACAGACCTAATTTAAGATAAAATAAAATTCAAGCCATGAGTAGAGCCCTTTCTTTAACAGGCAGAAACCCTGAGCAGAACCAGATACATTAAATAAGATAAATAAATAAAGATTGTTTGAAACAATTCAAATAAAATAAGTGGTTAAATGAGATAAAATCAGTATATAGTAGTACAAGAAGCAAAAGAAAGAACAATTAAAATAAAATAAAACATTAAATCCGTAAAAGGAAATACAAATCAATAGAGAGAAGTTCAGGATATGAGGGAAATAAAGCAGAAGAATATTTTGAAATGAAATAAAAGTAAAGAGGACCATAAAAGATAAGAAGTCAGCTGAAGCCTGTAACATTTAAATAAGGCTGTGTACTGATAATAAACACACTTTAACATGTTTGGAAATAAAGCACAGACTTTTCTCAGCACACACTGTGCTCCGCTCAGCACTCAGCACAGAGTTTACTTTGGATAAAAGATGTAAATGGATGTTAATTCTAATGAAATATTCAGCAGAGTCTTCAAACATGAGCTGCTTTGTAACATTTCAAACAAAGAGCTGAAAAATCAACTCTTGGTTTACAGTAAGTGCGGGAACGCTGCTAAATATTAACATATCAAACCTCTGAGGTTATAAAAGCAGTAACAGTGAGTCCTCAGACTGATGTTTGATTTCTTTATGGTGATGTGTTTTAATGTGACACACAGGGACTCAGGTGACATGCTTACTACAGACACAGACAGCTGTACCTGAGGAGCACAGTCACATTCAATTAATACAAACAATATTATTTAGAAGAATGTTGAGGCGCTGTGTAAAGTGTTAATAAATGTTAGATTTTAAAGGTTTGAAAATGGACCAGAAAAAATAACACCTTTCCATTCTGTATCAGTCTGTATGCAGATGATACCCTCATATTTCACGACAACATGCTAACTTAAAACAAGTCTTTCAAAGGTTCTGACAAGCCCATATGAAACCTAAATAAAATGTAACCCTGGCTTGGATATTGGTCTCATCACACTGACTGTTCCTGGGATTCTCCCGGGCTCAGTGGAACAGGTCCTGGTGGAGATCACTTCTAAACGTTACAGAAAGTTTCTCCCTGTATGACAGCTTCAGCAGAGCACTGACACGTCTCCTCACATCTCCCTGCAGAGACTCACTCACAAACAACATCAAACACACAGCTACAACTGCCTCTACCTATCACACACCTCCTGTATGTGGAGGGAGATAGGTGGGCGGGACCATTTATACTCATATCCACTCGTGATTGGCTGATTCATGTCATTCACTGCTGGAAATGAAGAACACAAGGGGAGGCGGTCTGAACTGGTTTATCACACTCGGTGAAAAGTTCAAATCTGAGCTTTATGAGCGGCTACGCATGAAAAGCTTCTGAGAGATCATTTCATCTCAAATACACCACTCCACTCAACCACACCTCACGTACTGTATCATTCACTGTTATAAATTACAAACAGAATTACCACTTAAGTTAACACATTAACATTAGTGATGCTGAGATTAGGGTTTGAGTATAAAAGCTGTAGATCAGGTGTGTCCAAACTTTTTGCAAAGAGGGACAGATTTGATAAAGTGAAGATGCCTGGGGACCCGTAGTTCTTTCTGATGTTTTTTAACCACAAAATTTATGTGCAAATATACACTGCTATAGAACAATAAATAAACAATAATTAAATAAAGATTCATTGTCACAATTATCATTATTTTTCAAATGGTAATGTTAATGTTATGGTAATATTATTCTGTAGGCTATACAGACTCACTGTGCTGTACCTTATGTACTGCAATGATGGGAAGGACATGATGTGACAAGTACTGCAGATAGTGGCTGCAGCTCACTTTAGTGCCCAAGACTTTTATATCTGGAGAGTCAGATAATATTGAACTGTACGCTTGAGGTCAAAATTATTAGCCCCCCAGAAATTCTGGAACATTTTCCTTAAATTCTGCCCAATGTTTGCATCATTGATAAAACTTGATATAAGCAAACATTCACCGGTGTTCTTTAGTAGCTTTGATAAATCTAAGAATGTAATAATACATTTTTAGGATAGCTTTATATCAAATATAGTGAAAAATGGGGTGGTCAAAAGTATTAGCCCCCATGTGAATTTTTGCTTTCAAAATACCCCTGTGCAGTCAGCTTGTTTCCTAACAACACCTGTCGGTCAATTGGCATCCAAACAACACCTGAGCATTCAAACAGCATTGAGAATTACTTAAGGGACTCCAAACAGGGCACTTGAAAACATCATTGAGAGAGACTACTCTTACTAACCATGCCAAAGACAATGGAAATCAGTCTTGAGCTCAGAAAGAAGATAATGGAGGCTTATAATAAGGAGGAAGGCTATACTGTCATTTCAAAGTGTTTTACGGTGTGTAGAACAGCTGTACATTGCCTCGTTGCAAAGTACAAGGAGACAAACTCTGTTACAAACAAACCTGGGCGTGGTCGAAAACGCAAGATTTCAAGAACTTTGGAGAAGAAAATAATCGAAGATGTCAGCAAGGATTTTATCTGATTTCACAAGGGGGGCTAATAATTTTGTCCTCAACTGTATGAAATACATTACATTTCCAAAAGTTAGATACAAATCTTTGCCTCATGGTTATTTTAAATAGGAGTTAAAAACACTCAGTTTCAGATTTATCAAGAAACCAATAACTTGCTGTCACTAATGTGAAGGGTTATATTGAGATCTGGATTTCACTAAAGAGGCCAGGACCGGTTTGAGGGCAGCGGTTGAGATGCGTAAAATACCACGTAAGTGGGAGTCACTTAGTCTTGACCTCAATCAGTTCTTGTCTAAGTTCATGAAAGAGAATGTCTGCTCACACAAATATGTGGAGCAGAATAAGCCTTCATCCAGCTGCCCATAAAAGTCAACAAGAGAAAGCTGCAGGTGTTTGTGCTAGTGGGCCACGTTCCATTATTTTTTTTAGAATTGCCGCAGGCCAATAAAAAATGGTTCCTCAGCCATACTTTGGACACCCCTGCTGTAGATGGACCAGAAGATGAGCAAGAGAGCAAACCTCCAGAAAGGAAACATGGCCTCAGTCTTGGAGGTGCTGATCCTCATCCCAACTGCTCCACTCTCAGCTGCAAACTGCCTCGGTGCCTGCAGGAGGTCCAGGGCTGAGGAAGTGAACAGAACCACATGAGATGATATTATGATACTCTAACTACTACTATCCGTCGCACCACTATCATCTCTCTCTCTCTCTCTTCACATCCCTCTATCTCTCTCTTCACATCCCTCTATCTCTCTCTCCAACACGGTCTCAGCAGATGTGTGTCTAACATGAGTCTGGTCCTGCTGGAGGTTTCTGCCTGTTAAAGGAAGTTTGTCCTTGCCACTGTAACTTGCTAAATGCTGCAAAGTGCTCTGGTCATGGTGGATTAAGATGAGATCAGACTGAGTCCTGTCTGTAAGATGGGACTGTATCTTATCCTGTCTTGATTTTGGGTCTTTGTTGATAATAGAACATAGAGTACGGTCTAGAGTTGGGCATTGTTTTTAAGAGAAATGCATGAGGGACTTCTGCAAACAGTTCTAAGACTGGCTTTTGTTGTTATCTGCGTCTTTGTTTACTCTGAATTCTGCTCATTTTACACATATCTATTTTTCTTTTTCACACAGGATTTAAATTAACGTCCCTTACAGCCAGCTCGGACCACTTTCTGCCGTAGTTTGGTTATTATTTTGGCAGAGCTTCTTATCGGTGTCTCCTCTCCTCTGCCTCTCTCAGTCTGAGGCGTATCGCTCAAACTCGAGCAGAAACTTCCTGACATCCTGCACATAGTTTCAGGAGGTGGAGCAGAGAGCAGCCCGACCTCGCTCCTCTAGCACACGGCTGTGTGATTTATACTCCTTCCTTTATGGTCTCCTATCTATCCTCTGTGATTTCCTCCCTCCGCTCGGTGCTGTGTGCTTTCCTGCAGCAGGGATTGTGACCTCTGACCTCCTGACTGCACCTGACTGTGCAGCCGGAGTCAAAGCGGGGGCATCTGCCTGCAAGCATTCCAGCCTACAGTACAAAGACAAGAAGTGGCTGTATCGGTGCAGGAGTCATTAATGTTTCAGAATGGTGTTTCTGTTCATACAATAGGCTCGTCTCGGCGCTGCTTCCTGCCTGCTCGGCTGCTCCTGATGAGCCTCTGCAGAGCTTTTTATTGCAGCTCATCTGAACTTTGCAGCAGAATGGAGTCTGCAGGTGGGGGCTGAAATCATCTCATGCTGGGGAGACATTTTCACCTTGAATGGCTGCTAGCTCTCAACCTTCCACACACACAGGTAACCACACAGACACAAAACAACAGGCAACAACAAGAGGAGCAGCTTTTCAAGAGATCTAAAGTTTCAAAGTGCTTCTGACTGAAAGAAGCATGAACAGGATTACTCAGGTACACATACAGTTTACCTCTCATCATTACAGGAGATAGATCATCTTCATTGGAGGAGATGAGCCTCCATGATGGAGACACATCATCCGTGTGTACTTTAAACTTAAGGCAAGAGACAATACACAGACTGAGCTTAAACACACATGGAGAGGGGATAACAAGACACAGGTGAGGCACATTAGGGTGATCAGGGAAGCAGGAAACACAGAGGGACAGGAAGTTAAAGGACCTGATATGAGAGACAAGGGTGACTTTCAAAATAAAACAGGAAACACAAAACATGAAACATGAGGGGAGAAAACGAAGTCTGCTTCACATCGGGGTCTTGTCTCACCCTGTCGGGATTATTTTTCCCATAACTACCTGCTAACCATACATTATCTTGCTTATTACCTGGCTACTAACTTAAAACACAAACACATTGTCAAAAAACCTTGATTATTTTATTGATTTAAAGTAATTTATGTTTACAGTTTTTAAAAATAGTTCCAGTGATTCCTCGTCAGTTAGAGTTCCATGGTAATGGATTCTTCTCTGTTGTGGTGGATTTAACATGAAACCGTCCTCATTCAGCTCTCCTTCTCTGAGCTCTGCGGTTCACACACCTTTAAAAATAAACAAATGTCACAACTTTGAACCCTGCTGCTATGTTCGTTTCTTAGGGACAGCAATAGTGTTCGTGGGTCAGTTTTGACCCGGGTCATGTTTAATTATCCAGAAGTTAAAAAAATCCCAATAAACATTTTTTAATCTCATTATTAACTGCATTACTAATCATTTAAATCAATATGTAGTGCAGTGGTGTTCTTTAATCCTCACAGATCATGGTTCAATGAGGCAGTGTTGTAGTACTCGAGTCCAGGACTCGGACTCAAGTCCGACTCGAGTCCTTATTTTTCAGGACTCGTGACTCGACTTGGACTCGTCCACTGCTGACTCGGACTTAGACTCGGACTCGAGCATTAACTACATGAGGACTCGGGGGTGGAATTGAACTTTGCCATAATAAAAAATCAGCAGCAGGCAGTGGCACGTGTGTTCACCTCAGAGACTAAAATTAGGTAAATTAGGTTCACCTGCATGTGTTTTTACGTGGTGTCTTGCTGGTTCAGCCGCATTGTCTGGCAGGATGCCAAATGAGTTGCCCCGAATTGTGCGTTTTACTTATATAGATTTTACTATCAATGCTGACAAGTGCAGTGCAACATGCATATTATGCAAAAGATCCGTCGTCGAGAAGACCGGGACTACTTCAAACTTCAACAGACATCTGTCCAGGATGCACCCAGAAAAATAAGTGAGAAGCTAAAATGACTATGGCTGTACGTTAAGTCAAGTTACATTGATAAATTATGAGTGTCACACTGTAAACTCGTGGGTACGTGCATGCAGCATGAGGTACGTTGCTACGTAAAATGTAGTCATTTCACTGTGGAATGAGCAAACGAGTTCATACAAATCTAAATTCTGATTACTAAAGAGTGGGATCAGGTATTTTTTAAGTTTAAAGGACACCTACAATGGTTTGGAGTGCCACAGTGGCACTGCCACTGTGGCACTCCATATAAAACCTGAGCTATCATAGGAAGTATACAGTTGTAAAAATGTATACATTACTACAGCATATAAACTTAATTTAGCTGGAAAGGTTACATTGTTCGAAATAATTGAAAATTATTTAATGATAAATTGGCTCTGTTTTAAAAGTATGTCACCTTCCGAGACCAGGGTACAGTATAAATAGGAAGACTAAAAATTAAAGTTAAAACTCATCTCAGTAGCATTTTTCATAATTTGATCAAAAAATAAAATCTGTTTAGCTTATAAATCACTGTTCTTTCATTGTCTTGAAATTAAGTCTGCGTTCTCATACTTTTCATTTATTTAGCCATGCCCATAACTACGAGATTGATACTTTGAAACAGACATGATGGTTGTATAAATGACTTCATAATTTAAAACTTGACCATTAATTAGTTAAAACTGGGTAATTGTATAATTTGTATTGTTTTCGCAACGCTTTTATAGCCATACACATTGTTGTTGTGAGAAGGATTCCTGGATATAGTGTCAGCAAGTTAAAGTGTGCATTCTATCTTCCCTTAGGTTCCAAGAATACCGCGCTGCCACTGTTTCAGATGTGCCCGCCTCCGGTCAGTATGCCATCACCTCATACGACCTCAAACATCCACGTCAACAAGCAATAAGTGATGCCCTTGTACAAGACTTAATCATTAAGTGCTGCCTGCCTCTTTCCATCGTTGACAATGAGGACTTCAGGCACTTCCTTCATGTTCTGGACCCTCAGTACAGACCCAAAGCAAGATCCACTCTTTCCTCTGTGACCATTCCCAGATTGGGAGCGATAAGGAATGAAAGCATTAAGACTCAGCTAGCAAAAGCTTCAAGTGTTGCTGTTACTACAGACATTTGGACTGACCGAAAGATGCGGTCATTCCTAGGAGTGACTGCTCACACAATAACAATGGATGATAAAAATGAATAAATCTTCCTTCAGTCATATCTTCTTACCTGTGAAAGAGTGCATGGGAAACACTCAGGAGAGAAGATTGCAATGATGTTTGAATGCTGTGTAGAAGAATACCTGATCAAGAACAAGATCAACTTTGTTATAACTGACAATGCATCTAACATGAGAAAAGCTTTTCAGGCCAGTTTCCCCCCTGAAGATCCTTGTGATGCTGAAGACTGTGATCCAGACACATTTGAGGAGTAGGAAATATGGCAAGACCTGATGCCAGAAGATCAGCAAGCAATCAATGCCACTCTGGATATGAATTGTAAGATTCAAAGACTGTCATGCTTTACACATTCACTGCAGCTTGTCATAAAAGATGGTCTGAAAGATACCAGTGGATTGTCCAGCACTTTAGCAAAGCTATCCCAAACAGCCAGTCTCCTCCACAGTGGAACCTCATTTAAGGACCAGTTTGAAGCCTGGTTCGGCAATGTAGCAATACCAACAGCTAATGCCACACAGTGGAATTCCACTCTGAACCAGGTGATGGCGTATGTGCTTTTAGATATCCAAAAGCTATGCAATGTTTTGGAATCAGAGGGGCACAAAAACCTTATCCTATCTCAAAGAGAGTATGCTCAGCTCAAAGAACTGATCGATGTTCTTGATCCTTTTTTAGAGGCAACCAACCTAACTCAGGGTGAGAAAACTGTCACCGTCAGTGTGATTGTGCCCTGAGTCCTCACTCTGGGCAGTCACCTGCAAGAAATGAGAAGAAAAGCCAGGTACTGTGGGCCACTGGTCAGAGCTCTTGAGAGCTCCTTGAAATCCAGGTTTGCTGAGATCTACAGTGCAGTGAAAATGGCAGGAGGACATGAGCAAGTTGGAGGAAAAGGTCCCACTAAATTTCCCTTCACTAATGTCTACTTCATAGCATCGGTGCTGGATCCAGCATTTGGTTTCCAGTGGCTCGATCATGATGTGCAGCTGGGCAGTGACATTAAGGATGATCTAAAGACGCAGATCAAAGGTGAGACTGGGGACTCGACCTGGACTCGAACTCAGGTAAGGAGACTCGGACTCGGACTCTAACTCAGGTAAAGGGGACTCGACTCGGGCTCGGACTTGGATTCTTTCTTTGGTGACTCGGACTTGACTCGGACTCGAACACTGGTGATGCAGGACTCGAAGATTGGGACTCGACTACAACACTGCAATGAGGATAACTCACTCGCTTTATGAAAATTCATGTTAAAGCTTTTTTTAATGTACATTTGAAAGACCTAAATATAAATACAATAGTTTTTCATGACATAGATTTTTGTTTATTTCATTTTTATTTTTTTCATTGATTTTTTTATGAAGTGATGTTGATAAATTCACAGGAGACACCTCTTCTGTCACATACTGCCCAGATTTTGATGCTGTATTTAGCTGGCTTGGAAGGCATATATTGCCTAAAATTGAAGGAACCTCTGAATGCCTCTAGCCTTTCATCCACTGTGACATTAGGGCCTGGGTTATAGAGTAGTGGAAGTTGCTCTACCCACTTGTCCCTCACTGTTCTAATGGCTGACAGCTTGTCTCTATTCGATCTCAGCTCCTGCAGTCAAATGCCGAAGTGTCCTTGGGCAAGACACTGAACCCCAAACTGCTCCCTCAGTTGTTCAGCGGTGTATGAATGTCTAGAATAAGATTAGCTAGTACTGATGGTCCCTTACTATAGCAGCCTCTACCATCATTGGGTGAGCGAGTAATGTAAAAGAGCTTTGAGTGGTCAGAAGACTGAAAAAGAGATATATGAGTACAAGTCCATTTACCATTTACTATTTACCATGACCTGCTCAAAAGCTGACTTGATGTATATTACATGAGTCACTGCTATCCTAGTGGCTCTGTCTTTATAATGTTTTCTGTAGACAGTTTTGCCTGACGTATATTTGGAATGAAGATCGCTGTATTTCCCCATTTTTGATGTGACTGTCTGCTTGGAGGAATATGAACATCTGTTTCCTCATTTGGTTCGTAATCATAATCATCAGACTCAGAATTGACCACAAGATGGTCTTCATCTTCAGACACACCCTCCTCTCTTTCACTGTAATGATCAAAGAGGAGTGTCAGGGTTATCACCTGTTTACTTCTGCTGCTCATTTTGTAAAGCACTGACAGAGAGTGTGTCATGTGTAGATGCAGAGTATAATGTTGGTAGGACTCCCTTGCAGAGAATCTGTATGTTTTTCCACTCCCCTGCTGTAGTGATGGGAAGATCGGCTCTTTTCAGAGAGCTGGCTCTTTTGACTCGCCTTCCTATGAAGAGCCGGCTCTTTTGACTCCTGAACGGCTCTTAATTTAGGTACTTTGTGGCCGTATATTTTACCTGAACTTTGCAAAAACGAATGGTTTGTCTGTTGAAAACCCTTTTACGTACACTGTTTTTATGAGAAGCCTTATAATTGTCCAATTTTGTGTTTTTATTCTGTTACAAAACAATTCTTATTTTTGTTTAGTATTTCAATCAAACTTTTGTATTGTACAAATTAACAAAAAACTGGAAACACATCCATAGAACAGAACCAGGACCAAATCAAGCAAACAGAACCAGAACAAACTCAAGCAAACAGAACCAGAACCAACTCAAGCAAACAGAACCAGAACCAAACTGGAGCAAACATTATTAATGTCCTCAGGTTGGCATTGAGTAAAATCAGATGCCTCAGCTTGGACGGGCTGATCCGATTTCTCCTCTCAGTGAGTAATTGCCCGGTCTTCGAGAAGACTCTCTCGGAAGGAACAGATGTAGCCACGATACACAGTCTCCCCTCCATAACCTATATTCTATATCCTCACATGTGATTGGCCGCATGGCCGCCATGCTGACCAATCAAAACAAAGTTCTGCTGTGAGCAGAGCTGGGGCTGAGCACTGTGAGAGCTAAGCAGCAAAGGGAAAAAAACTGGGAGCCGGCTTTCTCTTGAAACGAGCCGTCTCTACTGTGTGTGTGTGTATGTGTGTGTGTACGTGATTGGGGTGAAATATGTCACACAGTTGCAAAGAAACAATTAGTATTTGACACGTCTGACTCCTTTTAGCCTCCAATTTGACTGCCGGGTCAAATTGACCCTCCAACAGTATCTATGCATTATAAACATGCAGGGGGGTTGCAAATATGTGAAAGGAACAATTCTTATTTTATATGTTGATTACGCTAATTAAGGCAAGTAGAAGAAGTTTCATAAACACTTTTAACTATTTTTATATAATTTTCGAATTGTGAAAAGGGTCAATCTGACACTGAACATAACATGAGGGTTAAAAATAAATAAATGTCACAACTTTGAACCCTGCTGCTATCATCACCATTGCTCATGGTTTAAGTTTCTTCGTAGAGACCGCTAACCTAAAGTTTCTCTCAGCTGCTCCGCTCATTGATCATATCGCTGGACAGGATCCAATATGAAAATGTCCGTAGCCTGCTGATTTAGCATGCTAACCGAAACTAGCCACATTGTTATGATGCTAACGGAAGCTAACGGTTTTACCTCACCTTACGGTCTATGGTGACAACAAGCAGAAGCAAAATGTGCCGGATCACTTCTCTGTGGATTGATTTGACATGACGTGTGATCATCTTGTCTCTGGCATTGCTCATGTTAGTGAAAGTTAATAACCATCGTCAAGTGGTTTTGACCAATCAGAATCAAACATCTTACACAACCGGAAGATCAGTAAGAGACCTGGGTAATAAAATAACTTACTAACCTTGAGATTTGACACATTCTGCTGGTGGAAGAGGTAAAACGGGGATCTGTTTAGTTAGTGTTTCTGAACCCACCCGACAGAAAACACCTGAAAACATCCGTCAGCTGGATGGACAGAGGGATGAAAGGATGGGAAGGGAAAAGGTACACACACACACACACACACACACACACACACACACACACACACACACACACACACACACACACACACACACACACACACACATTAATGGACATGCAAATAATCCAGACTCCACATTCACAAGCCTGAGGTGGGCTGAGGTGAGCCAAATCAGTCCGGCTCCAATCTGCTGTCTCCTTTAGACCTGTCCCCTTCATCGTCAAGGGCAGGAGTACAATTGACTGGTATTGGTGTGTGTGTGTGTGTGTGTCTGTGTCTGTGTCTGTGTGTGTGTGTTTGGCTTCATTCTTTCAGCTCTGAACCACTGCTTTTATCGCTCCGCTCAGACACTTATGAGCTGGTCCATTTGAAAGAAACAAGCACCTCTAGCACTCTCCTCTGGCTCTGATCTGAATGAATGCATTCATACAGCACGGCCATCAGTTGAATAACAATCACTGTATAAGTGAGCAGGCTTGAAGCTGTGTGTGTGTGTGTGTGTGTGTGTGTATGTATGTGTGTGTGTGTGTGTGTGTGTGTGTGTGTGTGTGTGTGTGTGTGTGTGCGCACGCGTGTGTGCCTGCGTGCGTGTGTCAGAGACAGGTACGAGCAGTGATTGACATTCACATAAAGCATGTTTAGTGCTGTTATCTCCTGTGTTTGCTCTTGTGTGTGTTTGTGGTGTTGCGTGGACAAACATAATTAACCCTTGAGTTCCCCTCTGCAGTAACAGACATTAGGTCTCGTTACACATACAGCAGGTCCACGGATAGTTCCTCCACGCCGTAAATCTCTGCTAATGAAGACTGATGAGTTAATTGTCAGTCTCGTAAACAGTTGGTTTGTTTGAGCAGAGGTTGTTCAGAATTTAAAGACCTTCTGTCAACTTAATTTAAGAAGTAACCTGCTGCTGGGTGTCTACCTGGAATCTCAATCCCCCTCAGAGATCCACCAGCTGCAGTCAGACTGCAAACATCCGTCGCTGCATCACTGATATATCTGACCCTATGACCAGTCCAGGTTCTACTCACCCTGTCGGGAGTCTAATTTGCATAACCACCTGTACACGATACACCTTACATGAATGTGTGGAGTGGAACTCTGTGTATACCACAGTGAAATGTTCCTTTTTACTTCAGCAAATCTCCAGACTTGGCTGGAATAAAAGCAACAACCTAAGGTAAAGTGTAACAACCTGCAATTCCTGAGTGTCCACTAGAGTGTATCCTGCAGGTCCTCCAGTGTCCACCAGAAAGAGGGTTCCCAAAGTGTGGGTCGGGACCAAGCAGCAACCTCCGGTCTAAATGAGTCCAATGCAGAAGTGTTAAAAGCTGCAGTTCATCGAGGATCCGCTTGAGGCTGGCTCCGGAACTACCGGAAGTCACATACACATGAATGGGAAAAAGACGATCTTTACAGCAGAAATAAACATGTTTACAGCCTGGTACAAAAGACGAGTGTAGTCTGGGTAGCTCATTTCTCGATCAGCACACACTGGGGTGAATTTTTTTCTAGTGTGGCAATTTCGAAGATATTGAGATTACGAGTCTTCCAATGAGAGGCACAGCTGCCTGTGGGAACGCTGCAGCTGTTGGCTAGGAGGCTCAAACTCTGCTTCTTTACGTCACACTGGCTCGACAGAAGCAATATGGCTGCCGCCGACGATTGATCTCAAAACAGCTCTTCAGAAACAGATGGGTGATGTCACTGATACTATGTCCATATTTTTTACAGTCTATGGTCGGGACCCCCTGATTGCAAGACACAATGGTAGATTGTAAGATGTGTTCCAGGAAGTTTTTTCTTTTTCATTGTCTAAGAATAGTACATTTTACCCATAGTGGACAGTTAATTATCAAAAGCAGCAGTAGCAGTAGGTTAATTCATAACAGCGCAGGAAACACAGCCACATGGTCATATAGGGAGGCTAAATAACTGCAGACCAGCTAAATGAAGCCACATTAAATCACTTTGAGGGACAGTGGGGGTCGCGAGTCTTTGGCACCAATATTTTGAGGGTCGCGGGCAGAAAAGTTTTGGGAACACCTGCACCAGACTGTGTCTCCTGCAGTTCCTCCAGTGTCCACTAGAGTATGTCCCCTGCAGTTCATTCAGTGTACACTAGAGTGTGTCTCCTGCAGTGAGTCAGTCCCCATAGAGCCCCATGTTAAAATGTTACAGCAGAAATAAACATGTTTACAGCCTGGTACAAAAACAGTTTGGGTCTCTATAGCTCATTTCTCTCTTCATGACAACTGTACAGCTGAATTTATATACAACTCACCAGATTTTCAACCATTTTTTCCGCACGGTGAAGTGTGCGGAGTCAAATGTCTGATACCCGACATGTTTTCTGACTGCTGCACAGGAAAGAAGTTGATCCACAGTTTGTTTCTGAACACATCTGCTCATCAGAAATACAATGGAGAGATATTTGTGTTTGTGTTTCCTCTGCAGCTTTATCAGTAGCTGTCCTTCAGCTGGTTATCAGATGGACCAGACTCACATTAAGATGGATGAAGCCAAACCCAGCACACAGCTGCTTCCAGCCCAGCTTGCAGGTAAGGAAATATTTATTGTTTGTGGCTGACACTTTTGGATTCTTCTCTGGATTAAAGTTTTTTTTACTAACGCTCACATGGAGGGAGAACATTTCTACACGTTCAAATTCTGGTTGAAAATCTGCCAGAAGACTTTGAGCTCTTCCTGCAGCAGATTAATATCCACAGAAACACAGCTCAGCTACCACAGACGGGAACAAGGTGATGTATCCACATACTTTCCTGTGTGTTGCACCTTGTTTATTTGCCAGAACAAGGTGTAGGTACTCAAGGTGTGTGTGTGTGTGTGTGTGTGTGTGTGTGTGTGTGTGTGTGTGTGTGTGTGTGTAGGTGTGTGTGTGTGTGTGTGTGACTGGAATCATGAGTGCATGTGTGTCTGGCAGCTCCTCAGTGTTGCGTTCCTACAGGGAGGGATAAAAACTGGAGGACTCTTCACTCCTGGGAGCTCATTTAGAGCAAAGCAGTCCTGCCTCTCTGTCATCCAAATTGGAGGATTTACCACACAGTCAGATTCTCGCACACTCCAACACGCCGCCGCAGCACTGCGAGCCCGCACACACTCCGAGCCCGCACACACTCCTCACACTCCCACTTATTAGTCTGCATTTGAGTTTGTTTTTGCATTGGACTATTTAGCGCCAGCCCAGGGAAGTCAATCAGAAGCGTCCCATTATCTATTCATCCTCCGGCATGCCCACAGCAAATCAAACTACTGCAGAGCCAGAGAGGCTTCTGGGAAACGTCAGCATCTCCACACACCTCTTAGGGTGTGGAACGAAAAGAGGCAAACTGGAGGTCTGCTGAGGGAACGTGACGGCAATCAATAACTGCGTGTGAAGGTGTGCTGATAGAAATCAGAGGCCAGAGCCTTTCATAAAGTACGAGGCTGCTCTAAACATGTATTGATCACTCTGAATGGTCAGCGGCTGCTGAGGTGGAGAGCAGAGAGGAGGAGGGGCACGGCGAGGCAGAGCAGAGGATCACACCTGAGATCTATCGGCTCAGAAATGTCGAGCCTCTGTGTCTCAAAGGACCACAGCTCTAAACACTTATCAACTAAACAGGCTCACTAAAAGCAGCAGCATACATACAGCATGGTGTTGGAATGTGCGCACTGCAGTGAGGCTCAAAATGACACGTTGGAAAAGGCTCTGAGAGCTGGAGATTGTGTTTTCTAAGAGGCAGAAAGAACGGGCTGAGAACAGTTCCTGCAGAGCGGGGTGAAGGTCGACCTAATTACAGGTCTGCCAGGACAAAAAACACAACTTCAAACCCCTGAAGCTCCCTGCAGCCTCCAGCAGGCTCATTACGTCTGAACGCTGCTCAATGGTCAAGGGAACTATTTGTACTTATGTGAAACAATAAAAATGACAAACCTGAAGTACAAAACAAGAGTTTGTTACTGCACCGGATGAAACCGGTTTACAAAATACTCCTGGTTCTACCCTGTGTTCGAATAAATGATGATATATTTGAGGTTATTGAGAATATTAAGCATATAACCTCTTAAAAACAAACCATAGATAGAAGGTATTTCTAAATATTAGGTACAAGTTTTGATTTAGCGTATTTACTACCTTAACCGAGGATCACCTATAGAGCATAAGAAGAGGAATGTGTCAAAGTCAAACGCACAACAATGTATAGCAAGCACCCAGAACTCTTCCCTTCAGAGGAAACAAGCTGCAGAGTCTGAACCGACAAATTCAAAACCACGTGCACACGTCGATCAATCTCTCTGTGGTCAGTCAGCTTCCTCTCTCTCATGTTGATAAGAAACGTGTGACACGGAGCCCGCCTGCAGCCCTCCTGACGTGAAGACTGGATCCACAGCGTTTCTGTAGAATCATCAGGCTGCTTCCTGTTAGTGAATTTATTTCTGCACCTTCTTTTATTTGCATCGTCCCTCTGTTGGTGAATTTATTTTGGACTTTTGCACGTTTGTTTTTAATTTGCATCATTTAAGAATAGAGTGGCAGAGTTACTGCAGTGACCATGCATGCAGTCTTGTTTACCTTATGTATGTTGTTTAGCTTTTCCTTCGAGGCCCGTTTGCTCAAGGAAAAGGTCACGCACCAACATGGGCCAGCATTGACTCTCAGTTGAGCATGCTTGACTGATGCATGCTGCTGAACTGTCACTAGACAGTTAGAGGGGGAATGTATTTATTTGGATTTAGGGACAGAGAGGATGCACCGGATGATACTGGGACCAGGAATCAATCAACCAGTGCAAGAGGACTGTAGTGTCTGTACATGGGGTGCCTGTCCAAACAGCTGTGTGGGCCTGTGTTTTAATAATTGATCTGGTGTATTTTAATCTTATGCAGTGTTTCTTTGGTCTATCATAACTTGTTTGAAATGTTAATACGTTCGCCTGTTAACCCTTACAGTCAGATTTGGTGTAATGGGTGCAGCTCCGTGTTAATAAGGCAATGTCAGATTTGTTTCAGATCATGGATGAGCACTGTGATTCATGAACCTTTCACTAACTCACTAAATCGTGTTGGAGACTATGATTATCACTTTATTGGTGTGTTATTAAACTTCTGATTAACAATCATATCTGCCTCATTAAAGCTCGGTATGATCATCGACAGGAGGATATCAGGTCGAGTTTAATGAACGAGTGGAGCAGGTGCTGGAAAGGACAACATGGATTTAAGACTTTAAGCACCACGGACAGCTCCTCAATCATGTAGGCCAACAGTCTGTCCCACAGCTGGGAGTGGAGGCCTATATAGTCTCAATGCATTTATTATTTCTCTCTGTGTGGTGTGTTTCATATGTCTGTGCAGCTTTCAGTCAGTCATAACTGTTAATTATCTACGTTGCTGAAACCTGTGTTTTATTGTTAGCGCCCCAACAAAGCATTACATTTAATGGCGATAGACCCCACCATTACAGGTGCTAACTGCACCTGTTAGGCTGTTTAAAGGATGGTGAACATCGTGCTTATGCGTTAACATTTAAGATGAAATATGTGAATACAACGGATATTTAGGGATCGAACTAATCCTTAGGAACAGTATGACGATGTTTAAATATACAAATAACAAATTTAGATTTAGGAGACCAACATAATTCAGGTAACCTGCCACTAATACCGTGAAGTGAATCCTTCCCAAACAACTCCGTTAACAAGTCCTCATCCTTCAATGGGGGGGACAGATGGTCCTCCACTTGTACCACGTTGGTGGTGGTGCTTGTTGTGCAAAGCTGCTTTCATGTTGCTTATTTTATTTTTTTTCCACAGTGCGCTCAGAAACACCACACACATTTACCCGGTTCAAGGTCTTGAGCCAAACTTTCCCTTTATCCTTGTTTGTTATCTTTGACGGTTGACTTGCTGATAATAGCTGTTCATTCTATATTCTTGTAATAAAATGTAAATGTCTTCCACTGAAAAATAGATTTTTCTTGATCTTCTCTCAGTCACACCGGTACCGCTCTCCATGTTTATTGTTGTTCATGCGTAGTATGCATGCGCAATTTAAATTTGTTGCATAGGGATTTTTACAGGAGGTTCCCTGGACATATGACGTTTTGCACCAGCCTTGCTTTCATGGCACAATTAGTTAATTGGCCAATTATCTGCAGTCGTGCATGCGGCTACTGCTGCGGCAAAATGGGCTGTTCAATAACGGTACGTTAAGACTAATGGTCCCGTTTGTGCAATTGCTGGACATGCATACGGGCCCTAGACTCAGGTTCAGAGATAAGTCCAGGACCCAAAATCCAGTTCAGAAGACAGGTTTCTTTTCTTAACAGTCCAGGGGTCATAAACACCAATTCAGACGAAATTTTGAAGTTCTTGCCTTCACTTCCTGCCTTATTGTTTCCCTCCATTGTGATTGCACCCTCATTAGTTCCACCTGTCTTGTTGTCTCACCTGTGTTTGTTGCCCTGTCAGTATTAAGTCGCTCATGTTTCTCATGGATTTGTTTGTGTATGTTTTATTTTTATCTCCTGTTGATTTTTTTGTGAATCAAACCTTTATGTTAGTCTACACTTTGAGTCCTCCTCTTTTTGTTTTCCCCCAACGTGACAGAAATTATCTTAAAATAAATGTGTCCCATAAAATATTTAGCAAACATTAAATTAAAAGAAGAGAAGAAGAAAGACCATGTATGTGGAGCAGCAAAGCGTATTCTAATAAAGTCTGTTGGGTCAGCTGACCGAGGTCTTTCTCCTCAGCAACCATCAGTCAGCCGTCATTACTCCTCCTCCCTGCCCGTCACCTCTGAAGTTAAACATGTAATGTTAGCAGAATAAATTGCATTATGTTTTGAGATGGTATCAGTTCTTAAGTCTCTACATTTTTAATTTAGTTGGTGTTGACACAGATGTTTATCTGCTATCACTCGTCTCTTATCGGAGTGATGAAATGGGATTTCAGTGGCGGGTTTGTAGGTGATTCTCCAGGAGCCAATCTGTCACAGAGCGGAGACTCCTTATCTGTCATCAGCAGGGACTTTATTCATGTTTAACTGCTTTCACCTGCGCTCAGATTTATGGACACTCTGCACATACACAAATCCTCCCCGTATAACCTCCACCTTCCAGCGCTGTGGTGATTTGTGGTGTTGATCCTGGAGGTACCCTAAAAGTCTCCTGTGGTATGAGGTGGAAAAAAGAACTATGTCAGTGTATTTCACAAACATGATATGTAAATGAAATATAGGTTTGCAGGCACGTGCTGAAAATGTGAGGAAACCCTGGTGGCTGTGTTGGTGTGTGTCATAAGTTTCAAATCAGGACGTCTAGCTTAAGCAACATGTTCACGAATGAAGGTTCATTTATGATCTATGTCTGATATGCATGCAGACACAGATGGAGCCTTCTGTCGGTACATCTGCACGTCTTCTGGAAGCTTACAGACCAAATGTTGCAGAATCAATGGAAACTCTGGAGGCAGCGTCGAGCTGTGAAGCCAACAGTTCAAGCGCGACCAGGACTAACAATTGAAGAAGAATGCTTTGGAAATGGGAGGAAAGATTGTGTGATCTGCTTAGAAACAAGCAGCAATCTTTGGTCTAAAGAAATGAAGCCGCATCATGCTAAAAACTGCAGTACAACAAGCGTCCACTTGAGGCTGGCTGCAGAAACACATACATACCCATTCAAAGAGACAAACTTTACAGCAGAAATAAACATGTTTACAGCGTGGTTCAAAAAAACTGTTTAGGTCTGAATAGCTAATTTCTCTATCAGCACACACTGTACGAGGGTGAATGTTTTTATGACTCAGTATATTTGAAGATTATTAAAGCTACGAGTTATGCCCAAATAAGGGCATCGCTGACTTGATTTGCAGGCGGGCACAATGTAGCTGTTAGCGAGGAGGCTAAACCTGAGGTAAAGAGGCATGCTCCACAGAAGTTAGGATGAGTTTAGCGTTTCTAATTTGGCACCTGCTGACGGTCTGCTTCAAAACAGGGCTTCAGGAACAGACCAGTGACGTCACGGAGACTATGTGCATTTATTTCAAACAGCTGGACAAAGATCGGACAGAGACTGAGTGTCAGCTAGATGACTATGAAGGAGAGGTGGAGGTCAGCGCAAGATCTGTTTGTTTGAGCGCCCTCTAGTGGATGTATTTGTAAGCATCCATCCCAATGTAGAACACTTGCAAGTAGGAGAGTGGTGTTGGTTTTATTTGTTTATTAGATATGTATCTCTTATCATAAGTAAAGGAATTATGAATGAGCTTTGAGAAAGTTTTGAAGAAGCCAAAATCAAGGAAAGATATCAGCTCCTGCTCAGGCACATCTGGACATAACTCTTTCATATAAAACGAATGAAAACTTGCATATTTGAAAAAGTCTGCATTTCTGGTTGTAATCTGTTGAAAGAGAGTTTGACTTCTTCAGCCAATAGAGTGAAAATAGTTCAAAACTAAAACCAGCATGTTTCCGTCGCTGATCAGAACCTTCATGTTGAATAATCACTAGTCAATTCAATTTTTCAATTCAATTTGCTTTATTGGCATGAACAAAGACATGTTGTTGCCAAAGCACATAAGATTATACACATACATTACAAATATATTCATTACGTATATATTCATTAGATATTATATATATTACATATTTTATACACATTAAAACAATGGTGTCACTCATACAGCATATCTCAATGTCCTCAGTCTCTCAGTCAGACAGAAACTCCTCTTTGAGTGTTTGTGATATGTTTGCGCATTAACACAAACTGACGTTCTTTTAGCTGACTTGTAAATGTTTAGTGCTTCTACATGCCAACAGTGTTTTCTGTCATCACAGATTCTCTTCAGACTGTAGGCTTTTATTCCACTGAATGCTCTCATCTATCAGTAATTATTTCTTATTTTAGCGACTGCTAGTTATACATACGGCTCTGAAAAGCAGCCAATCAGCTCACTTTGGGCCAAACAAACATTTTAATATCATCTACTTCATTTAATTCATTTCTGCAGTTTGTTGTTGTGAATATATAACATCTACCGACTTCACTTTCTTCTAAGACTTCAGTTCAGTTGTTGTTTTTTGTCACAACACGGTGTTTTCTTAAACCTGGAGTCTGGTACCAGGTACACTTATGAACCACCATATACTCGAACATAGTGTTTGTTATGGACTGACCACGACTAGCTCTGAAGTCCAGTAACAGAGCACCACTCAGGTTCAGGCCAGCATCATGGACTGAGACATGCTGTCACTAACCTGTGATGTTGTCCTAATACTGTCCGAGATCAGGACGAAACATGTCAAGGTTAAAAAAGAAAATAAAAGAACTGTGAAACTGGAACACGCAGCATGAGACCAAATGATCTATTTGTGTTAATACACCAACAGGCCTAAGTTCATTTTCTATCGACACAACATTGAGGCAAAAAGAAGAAACCTACAGTCCTTTGTTTTTTATTTTATTTCAGACATTTTTCCACTTTTTTGCAGACGAATGTGTTCCTGAAAGAGATGTCTCCAGCAGCAGATAACAGGTTTATAAATCCAACGCTGACTCTCAATTTCATAGTGAAGTGCAGACACGAAGCCGGCCGGACTGCTAATTTGGGCCTGATAGAGGAGTGCAGTTTGGAGAAGGGAGAAAAACACAATGAAAGAAACATTTGAGATTAATAGCCTGTCAGAGTGAGGGGAAGCTAATAACATGGATCAGTGAAATCAGGAGTTAGTGCTGTAAGCCTGGCTGTGGGATAAATATGTCTGAGGGAGCAGACCAAATGTTTGGGAATAACGTCTGAGCTGATTTTAGGCCCGAGAAGATTTATGGCACAAATTGAAAAAGTCATCAGTGATCGATCAGCGGTGAATTAAAAACAAAGCTACCTATAGCAAAGGTGTTCTTATTTACCAGCGGAGACGGACGGAGGAGGTTCACATTTGATAAAGTCCCTAATGTGATAAGTTCAGGTGTATGTTTAAAGAGTGTTTAGTGGCTCCTCCTTTAAAGCTTAAAATCCTCTTTAATATGCACGAAGACAGAAAACATCTCTTGACACCAAAAGGTGTAACTAAGAAACATTAGATTGGTTTATCCTGCAGGTATGCCAAAGGACCCTGATTTTGTAAATTTTGATTTTGTCTTTGTTAAAGGGTTAAATCCATCAATTACCGTACTATTCAGAATTTAGTTCGATTCAAAGAGAAGACGACAATTTTCAGAGAGAAAACTATTCCATCGTTCCACCTTCTTTACCATGAAAGCATCTCTATTCATGAACTCCACAAAGACCGAAAGTATAAAAGATTGACCTTAGGACGTCTGAGGATCATTCATGGGCAAACATCAGTGGTCGTAAGATGTTATAATGTGTTATATTACATGTATGAAGAGTTATGTGCATGTGCAGCCTGAGACCCTGACCATACGACGCGTCTCCCTCCAAGGCTGCAGCAGCGAGGAGGCCGGTGACTGATGGTGCACAGACACTTCTGAGTGATGGGGAGCCGACAGCTTTCGACCCTCCATGATGATCAGGGTTTCTAGAGGACGTTCACAAATTCACGTCAAAGGCAGGCGATAAAAGACTCACTGCAAGAAAAGAACCAGCAGAACAATGACATGGTGCAGTCTCTACAGACACTGGGGCCTCGTGCTTTAAAGGAAAACACGACTTCTGCTTGAGGAATAACGAGGAAACAGGAGTGTGGAGCGGCGAGGGCTTGCAGAGGTGTGGGCAGGAGACATAAAGCAGGTGAGTGTACGCAGAGTGTTCAGGACTAATGATGAGGGATGAACTGGGAGGACGCCGACTGTGGCTGATCGCTCGGCTCGACAAAAGAGCCTGTTAACAGTGAGCGGGGGAACAATAGAGAAACAGGCTCTGAGGAGCGTCTAAAATCCTGCTGCTGTAAAGTCTTATTAGAGGGGGATTGTAATAAATGAGCTGCAGGACTGACCACATGAATCCTCCCTGTGCAGGCAGCAGTGTGGACTGGACTGCAGACAGGCTGGCAGCTCAGGAGCTGTAGGTTTCAGTCTACAGAACATTCAGAGCAGACTTTAAACCCTATGTGCAGGTTTCTGTATGCATCAGCATCTGTCCAGCAGTGAGCACGCCGGGCCAGAAACAAGGACGTACAAACATTAACATAGCCTCAGTGACGCCAACAGTGGTTTCAGGAGAGGCCAAAGATGGCAGTCTCTATATTGGAAACACTGGAAAGGAAAAACTGTGAAGTTGAGGAGAGGTGTGTATGAGGAGGATATACCTGATGTCACATGAATCTGCTGTGTAAAGACTACAATCTACCAAAGATGAACTACAAAAAGCGTGGTGCATTCGTACTGTGTTGTTTCATGCAGCCACCAAAACGGTGATATCTCGATGATAGATGTGGCTCCATTCAGGTTTCTGCAGGTTATGTGGCAGAACGTCTGCTCACAACGAGGCAGCCTTCACATGCACAGGATCTGTGGGAAACAGAGACCAAACTGGAACTCCTGAAAATTGCAAATGCTGTCACATTAACCAGGGATCCCTGGATGTCCTAAATTTAAGATCTTTAAGTACATTTCATTGCATGCATTGGATTTCCAAATCAAGAAACTGCAAAGGATTGCTTTACATTTTAATATGTATTAAAAAAAGCAAAATACTGGAATACAGGAATCACAATAAGTATTAGGAATACAAACACAACCCTCCCTCTCATATCAGTACTTTATCAGTAGAGTAACAGGCAAATAATTTATGATCCAGACTCCCCTGACACAGGACACAATACACCCCGACTGTAACACACAGCTCCATTGAAAACCTTTGACTTTGATCAGCTCTCTGAGAACTCGCTTTGGGTTATTTTCAGGGACCACATGCTGAAAGCAGCAGTGTGCCACCTGCTTAGTCATTTTGATGTCTTAATGGGATATTATGGCAGCTGTGTATTAGTGCAGGGATGGGATGGAGAGTTGGAGACAGGCTTTGACGAGCACACCACCCTGATCCCTGTAATTATAGTGTGCATGCCGTGCACTGATTACAGATCTATAGACAGAGATCCACCAGGCCACCTGATAAGAGCCCTCCTCACATCAGTCCTCTCTTAATTCATTATTATCCATGGTCCTTAGAAGAAATACCTCCAGGACATTGAGCAGGTGCTTTCTGAGGTTCATCTGATTCCATCTCTCTGCTGCCGTCACAGACTGTATAATTAATGTTTTGTTGTGTCTGCCATCTCAGGTACAGATGTTACTGTGATTTGAAGACACTAAATAGACGTTACTTTGATTTAATGACAATAAACAGACGTTACTGTGATTTAATGACAAAAAACAGACGTTACTGTGATTTTAATGACAAAAAACAGACGTACTGTGATTTAATGACAATAAACACATGTTCCTGTAATTGAATGACAATAAACAGACGTTACTGTGATTGAATTACAATAAATAGATGTTACTGTTTTTAATGACAATGAACAGAAGTTACTGTGATTTAATGAAAATTTACTGTATTACTGTAGTTTAATGACAATGAACAGATGTTACTGGGATTTAATGACGTAAACAAATGTTACTGTGATTTAATGACAATAAACAGACGTTACTGTGATTGAATTACAATAAATAGATGTTACTGTTTTTAATGACAATGAACAGAAGTTACTGTGATTTAATGAAAATTAACTGTATTACTGTAGTTTAATGACAATGAACAGATGTTACTGGGATTTAATGACGTAAACAAATGTTACTGTGATTTAATGGCAATAAACAGAAGTTACTGTGATTTAATGTCGTAAACAAATGTTACTTTGATTTAATGACCTAAACAAATGTTACTGTGATTTAATGGCAATAAACAGAAGTTACTGTGATTTAATGACAATAAACAGAAGTTACTGTGATTTAATGTCGTAAACAAATGTTACTGTGATTTAATGACGTAAACAAATGTTACTGTGATTTAATGGCAATAAACAGAAGTTACTGTGATTTAATGACGTAAACAAATGTTACTTTGATTTAATGACAATAAACAGATGTTACTGTGATTTAATGACAATAAACAGATGTTACTGTTATTTCATGACAATAAACACATGTTACTGTGATTTAATGACAATAAACAGATGTTACTGTTATTTCATGACAATAAACAGATGTTACTTTGATTTAATGACAATAAACAGATGTTACTGTTATTTCATGACAATAAACACATGTTACTGTGATTTAATGACAATAAACAGACGTTACTGTGATTTAATGACAGTAAACAGATGTAACTCTAATTTAATGACATTAAGCATGTTACAGTGATTTAATAAAAATAAACAGACGTCACTGTAATTTAATGACAGTAAACACATGTTAATGTGATTTAATGACATAAATAGATGTTACTAGGATTTAAAGAAAATAAACAGACGTTACTGGTATTTAATGAAAATAAACTCGTTACTGTGATTTAATGAAAATAAACACGTTACTGTGATTCAATGAAAATAAACACATGTTACGGCGATGTAATGACGGGCTAAAAGGATGCTGAAATAACTACATAATAAAGCAGAATTGTAAAAAGTCTGATTTCATATTTTGTCTGGTCTGTATTTAAGAAAAACAAACATTTAAATAAATGTAACAACACTTGTCTTTTAAAGAGTTTGGGCTGGATAGTTTCTCAGCCCTCTTAGTAATTCAGCTCTTGTAAGTCTTATTTTGATACAAACTCCAGCCTCGGGCGTCCAGCAGCAATTAGAGCCACATTGTTTAAGTCTTCAGTGACTACTGAACATTTTTTGACTCCAGAAAGATCATACTACCTTTTATGTTGAAAAAAAACCCCCATTGAATATGCCGGGACCAGGCCTTTCATTTAACCTGGCTCAGGGTTGTAAATACTAAAATACCCACGAGCCTCAGCGGCGGCTGCTGTTGCTATGGAGAGGAGGCAATTTAGAGACACAAGTCAGAGCACTTACTGAGTGTTTGGATGAAAAAAGCAGCACACCATTTTTACTGAATTAGCAGAATTTAAAACTGAGCTGTTTTCAATTTCATCAGTTTTTTACTAAGAATATATTTATCTCCTCATTTCCTGCTCAAATCTGAAGCTCTGTGCCTGGAAGCTATTCATCCAAGCTTTCCTTGGGAGATGTGGTTCTCTTCTATCCTTCAGTTTGCCATATTGAGGCATGCATCTCTTCTTTGAAAGAGCTAAAGATTTTATAAAGCCTACATGTTTGTCCTTTTTATGGATAAATTAATCTATAGAGTTTGCTTTCCCTCCAGCACCCAAAGGCCTGATTCACAAAAGGCCTGTGTGACCTTTTCACCTGCTGAACCCATGCACATGAGCCTAAACAACATTGACTAATACATAAAGTGCATGCAAAGGTTTATATGCTCCCACAGCTGTGGTGCAGGGCAGAGCTCTGTCAAGATGAACCTTTAATCCAAATAATGACCACACCTTCTTATTCCACTGAAATCTTTCTTGCACCGTGAGGCCCATGCTGCAGCAGGGGGTGATGCAATAGTTGCAGCAGCAGGATGATGCTCTGTAGCATGTTGTTTAGTAACACAGAGGTTGAAGTGAGGCGGGGTTTGCCTCTTTCTACAGACATGTGTTGATCATTGATTTGTCATTTGCTTCTATAGCATGCTGGCTTTTAAATGAAGGTGAACATCTCCCCTTGGAGGCCTCTTGTCTTTACTTCACCTGCTGAGAAACACTAAGCATAGGACTTGTATGTTCAGCTACAGACGCACAGAACAATATCAGGGGCTACGTTTTGACTTGATTCTTTATCACTATCACTCAGGTGTTTCTGTGTTTGTGCTTCTTATAGATTTACAGAGGAGCTTTTAAAAGAAGTAAACACTGAATGGAAGCTTTCTAAAACTCCTCCTCCTAAATGTCAGACTTTAAATAGATCTGTTTTAGGATGCTGAACATTTTAACAGGAACACAGAAAGAAAGCAGACTCTGTCTCCCATTACTTACACTGAAATAACTTTGGGCAAGGCCAGTGCATCTGAAACCTTCTTTAATGTACACGGGGATGTGATTAGTATTTTATGAGTTTTAAGGTGAACCATCTTTTAAAATGTTTGGACATTTCATACCTGTTCTCCCCTGCTGTTTTTAAAGATTATTAATCTGAGTCATTTACATCGTAGACATAGATGAGCAGGCGTTTCATCCCTTCATTCTTCTTCAGCTGAAATATTCATGGAAACTTTCAGGCCTCAGTTTCAGCGACCCTCTTCTTGAGGATCTGATCATGAGGATGCAGAACGACGATCCCCCCTCTGTGTCCTGGGTCTGAATAAGTTTATTGAGATTGGAGAGTAAAACTAAGACGAAGGGTTATTTTCCTGAGATGAATCTGTCTCTCTCTCAGGGAGCTCTCAGCAGAGGCGGTTCCTCTGCATAAGACGAAGCGTTCTGCGGCTCTGTGTTGCATTAGAAAGCGAGTATGCATGGCTAAATGCCAAAGAGTGCATATATTAGCATTCAGTAAAACCTGCCCTGCTGCAGCACACATGAACATTAGTCTGTTCTTTATCCAACATAATCTTAAACACCATTTATCAGAGTGTGGAAAGAAAGACGTGTGTTTCTGTGAGCAGACCTGAGTGCCGGGCCCTGGAGAGAAGATGGAGGAAGTCTATTTGGTCTAATTAAACTTATTACAGCGCGCTCTCTCTGTGAGGGCTGAAATAAAAAAAATAATTGCAGCCTTGTAGGCACAGGTCAGGAGATAATGGAAAGGTTTTTCTGATAATTACCTCTAAATGATTTAAGTACAGTACGGCTCGCTGGGAGTCACGCTGGGCAGGATGCCGTGGTTTCCTGAAGGACTTTTTGTCTTGATCCCGAAGTACAGAAAGGTTTGATAAAAACAAAGATTTGTTAAGATAATGAGGCTGTTTGAAAACAAATGAAGAAGAAAACTAATGAAAATATGGAGAGGAGCAGTCTGAGTTTCTAATTCTATTATAATCACACTTTTAGGATTTATGTTAAAAGTAGATACATCAGTGATTCAATATCTTATCACTCTTCTTACTGTATGAACTAGTTATGTCTAAAAAGAGCAGCTTTTTATTGATGCAGATTTAGAAAATTTTTTGAAGTGTTCACGAATTCCAGGACTATGCCCTTATTTATTTTTTTTACATGTGTGTTACACAAAATAAGGCCAAACTTTTAGGGGCGGAAGTGAAACCCTACATTAATTTAAACATGACCAATCTAAACAGACATTTTTACTTTGTTTCTTGTTGTAAAGATGTTCAATGAAAGGTAAATTTCTGTTGACACAGATTACCAAAGAGACACAACCCTCTCTGCATCAGGAGTGAGTTTATCAGGGCTCTTCAGGTTGGATTGTATTTATGGGACTGAGAAGATGTGCATTTGTGTGAGCTCCCCCAGCAGAACAGTGCTGCATAAATGTATAAATGTAGATCTCTCACCTACCTGAGTGTGTCTCCGGTTCATATCTATCATATTTTCTCAGTGAGCTGAGCACTCGCAGCCTGCAGGAAATAAAGTGTGTGTTTTTGACTGTGTGTGTGAGTGCAGATTGACTCGACACTGACTTCCTCGTACTCCTCTACCTCTCTCTAATGTTCCTGTCATGCTGGTGATATATGGCTGCATGTATATTTTAAGGTTCACCTGGCAAGCATGTCACCTGCAGTCTCTCCGTGGCAAGATGATTGATCAGTGCTTCTTCAGGGGGCATTTTTCACCACATGAGGCAGGTGCTGGCAGTGTGGGGTACTCTGAGTATTACTGGAACTGGAAATTCAACTTCAATCTTTTTTTCTTTTGCATCAGTTTAATTAAAAAGTCCAGGTTCTTATAAAACATGCAAAAGCACAATCTGGATATTTTCAATAATACATCAGAGTGTATTTATGGAAAACAAGTCTTGGTTCAGAGAGGATGCTCAGCTTCACTGGATGAATGTTTCAGGCCTCATTTGCAAGACATCACATTACTGTGTATTATTATTAAACAGTAGATCATTATTCACCAGTGCTAAAAAAAAACGTTGTGTTTTTAAATTATTGCAAACAACACACTACTAAAGAGACATGTCTGTTTTAATGCAGTTAATTCCACTACAGAATCATGTCTGTTTTTAATGCAGTGACTTCCACTACAGAGTCATGTCTGTTTTTAATGCAGTGACTTCCACTACATAGTCATGTCTGTTTTTAATGCAGTGGCTTCCACTACAGGGTCATGTCTGTTTTTAATGCAGTGACTTCCACTACATAGTCATGTCTGTTTTTAATGCAGTGACTTCCACTACATAGTCATGTCTGTTTTTAATGCAGTGACTTCCACTACAGAGTCATGTCTGTTTTTAATGCAGTGACTTCCACTACATAGTCATGTCTGTTTTTAATGCAGTGACTTCCACTACAGGGTCATGTCTGTTTTTAATGCAGTGACTTCCACTACAGAGTTGTGTCTTTTTTATTGCAGTGACTTCCACTGCAGAGTCTTGTCTGTTATCAATGCAGTGAACAGAGATGTCTCCAGATTATCTGTTTTGTACCCCAAATGATGAAATCCACTCATTCTTTGTATCCATTAAACAAAGGTCATTCAGAGTGCATCTTAGGTTACCTATTTTTAGGGTTTGTGATGCATGGACTCCTCCAGTCTTCATTTTCTAATATAATCCTGAAGAAGAGGAGGTCCAACAGATCCATGTTTAAGCTAATGCGAGGCTTTAAGAGGAAGATAAATTGAAGTATTTCAAAATGCAAATTAAAGCCTGAGACTGAAAAGGGTTCAAGTGTGTTAAGTTTCATCCTAACCCCCCACACAGACTCTGATATCGTTAAGAAGATCTTAATGGCTCATATTTGCATTCACTCAAGTTTATCTGAAACAGGGCTCTGGGATTATGTTCCATACATTAACATGAATGTTTGCTTACACGGCTGCAGAGGAAGTTTGGATTTAGTTATGAGGCCCAGAGGTTACCGCCCAATCACTGCGGTTGTGGTCTACTTACACTATACGCATGTTTGTTTTTGCAAAAGGATGAAGTTTTGGGTCTAACCTCTCTGTCCAAATACAATCAATTCCTTCCTGCTACTAGTGAGGAGCAGGTGTGAGGTCTGTCACTTATCTTCAACAGTGCCATGGTTACAAATCCTCACTACCTTCATGCATCTTCTTATATTTACTGATTGTTTTATGGAGTCTGTGTAAAACACATCACCAATCTCCCTGTTTGGATCAACGTGTGTCAGGTTTCATTGTTTCAGATCAGCTAACATTAATATATTCCTGATACAAGCCTAACTCGGCTGCCCTTCAGTTAGCCATGAAAAAAAAACAGCCCACAGGGAGAAGAGGATTTCTGCTTCAGCCCATTTCTCAAGCAAAGTGCATTTTTCTCAGCTCTGATGTCCTTCACTGAGGATGTTCAAAAAAGGCCTCAGTTTCACAGCCAAATACGAGATGAGTGCAGTGGAGAGAGTGCCTCTACTTAGGCCTGGCAAAGGTGTGTTTAACACAGACCATCCTCTAACAGACACAGGGGAAGAGAGGTGTGCTTTTTGTTGAAGGAAACAGCATTTTCAAGAATTGTATCTGGGTAAAAGCGAGGCAGATGGGTTCCGACTACGGTTGTAAAATTCCAGGAATTTTCAAAGTTGGAAACTTTCCATGGGAATTAACGGGAATTAACAGGAATCTATGGGAATAAATGGGAATAAACCAGGAATTTACTAAATTGAATGTTGGCTCTTAACAGGGAACTTAAATCTAGTTGGGGAAAATATATTTTAGCATAATCCTGACAAAAATATAACCAGATTTCATGCAAGTACAGTTGAATATATATGCTATTCCTCAATCACATGCACATAGCACACTGCTTACTGCAGGGCTACTCAGACCGCGCCCCCTACATGCACTGTGCATTCCTCCATCACATGCACAGATTATTTCTAGAATCCTGCAGAGGCTAGGCTTGAGAAGCTTGAGGGAAGATGCTTTTTCATTTAACATTTTGAATGGGACTTTGTTCGGATTGCATTTTTGTTAATTTTTGAATGGGTTGGGTCGGGGGGATGAGTAATATTTAACTCAACATTCATGTTTTTGTTCTCCAATTAAAGAATTGATTGTTCAATAAAATATTTAACACTTGATCAAGTTCTACTTAAAAACCAATATGTTTTAATTGTATTATTTTGGATGGATGTCTGCTTATAACATAACAAATATTTTTGCTTGGATATGATGCCTTTCCATTAAATTACCCTCAATTCCCAGATAATTCCCAGTTAATTCCCATAAATTCCCAGAATTCTCATGGAAAGTTTCCCATTTGGAATATTTCCAAAATACCCCAACTTAAGTTCCCATGGAAATTCACCAGAAACTTTCTGGAAATGTTCCACCCCTTTGCAACTCTAACTGACTCAAGAAACACCACATACATTGAGCTCCTTTTTAGGCATGGTGAGGATTGTGAGGTTCTTAAAGACACCACTTAAGTGTTTGCAAGTCCTGCAGCTACGAAACATTTCCCGGGGCCAGACTGCAAACAAGACTTGGCAAAAGCATGTGGTGCAAAGAGTCCCGAGTCACTGACATCCACCAATCTAAGAAAGCATGCAGCCACCCTTTCAACATGACGGACACACTTAACCACTGGAAGGAACCCAATAAAAGTGAGACTCCCAGATTCAGAGTTAGTCCTTTTAATTAAAAAAACACAGGGTCGGCATGAAAAGATTGCTGGGACGCTGACATAGAGACAAGTGGAACTGGCACAGGAGGGAGGTCACACAGAGATTAAATACAGAGAAGACATGGGGATAACAAGACACAGGTGAGACACATTAGGGCAATCACAAACGCAGGAAAAGGAGACAGAAGGGTAAGGGATCTGCAACGAGAGACAAAAGGTAAAATAAAAAATAAAACACATGACATGAAAAACGAGGAAGGTCAAAATAAACTAGACTAACTCATAGTCATGACAATGACGGACACAGATGGACCAGCAGGACAACTTTCTTGGTCATGACATGAGATTCGATCATGAGATCCATCGCCTTCTTGAGAGGACGCTGCAGCCGCTAAAGATTAGCAAAGTTTTGATTGCACTCAAGCAAGAAAGATCAGCTGAGCTCCAGGGAAAGGACTCAAATTAAATCATGATTTTGTTTCTATTTTCCTTTATCATCTTTTTCTCATCCAACCCCTCATGAGGAATTCAACTCTTTAGCATCAGAGGATGTTGTTATAGTATGAGGGGATGCTTACGACACCCCCAAAAACTGCAGGATGAAGTCAGGATGCTTCTCCACCTCAAGTCTCTGTTGTGTGAATTTAAGGACTGCCCGAGTACGAAGGGGTTCTTACCAAAGCTTAATGCTGCACACTTGCTTGCAAACAGCTTTAATCTGTTGTCTCTGAAACACTCCTGCTGCTGTCGACCGGGTCACAGTCTTTTCACTTGGAGGTCCTGTCACGTGACAAATGAGGGATCACAGACTTCATTGTAAACTCATGTATCAGACAGGGATCATATTTAAGCTCCAGCTGGTCCGGTGTGGCAGAGGGTTGAATGAGAATGAGGGAGAGACACACAGGAAGCTCTCGCCCAACACCCAGGCTTTAAGAGCGATCAAGGTCTGGCATTCATAGAAGAAGAGGAGGAGTCTATCTGTGGCTATTATCTGGACGCCACTTTCAAATTCTCCTCACATTGGTGTGTGGGTATGTCTATGTGCAAGCTATTTACGGCTAACTTCTACCAGATTCGTGTATGGTCTGTCTGGTCCGTCTCCCAGACCTGGTTTCAATCTGGCAAAGGAGGAGAGAAATATTGTTATTGAATATCCTTCAGAGTCGCAGTGAACCTGCAGACTAAACAAACACATTGCATAAAACTCAACATGTTAAATTATCTCCATACACAGTGGAACAACCCTGAGGCTGTTTTGGGATAAATGAAAACAGAAATAAAACAATTTAAATCGCCTTTTTATGCATATTCTGTGTTATTGGTTGTGATGTTTTTGTGCTGTTGGTCTTTGGGTCATTAAAATCCAACGCCACATATCAATGATTAAAGAGCTGTGAGTAAAAGCTCTTCATGCTTGGTTGAGGGGAAAAATAACGACACGTTGAAGGAGAGACGATGTCTGAGAGCTAATTGGCTGATGTGTTTTTAAGTCACCTTCATGCCTACATACTTTCTGCTTCTGTGAACTAAACATGTCCTGCTGCCACTCAGAGGAAGGGATGATCTGTCAACCACAGAGACAAGAGAGGAGAAGAATGAAGCTGTAATACTATGAGGCTTCTTATTATGAGGAACGTCCACCAGATCTGTGTCGGTCCATCTTCGTTCTGCCACGGAAAAAGGAAAAAAACGAACAAAGGAGATGAAAAGACTACAATGCCTCAGTATCCCAGCATGCATTGCTGTAGTTCACAACTAGGTGTGAGTTCCATTTATTGGAGGAGACCAGGAGAAAACTGTAAGTGGTATATATGATGCAGAAAGATAAGAGCCCTGGTCTCCAAAGGTGCATTTCAACCAAGAGTTCTGGGATCTTTCAGCCCCCAGAACTACTTTACCCAGAACTGAAAGGTTCCTGTTCCCCCATTGTTGTCTGCATTTCGACCGCACGCTGAAGTCCAGGGTAGATTGTCCAAATCAGGCTAGTGACGTATGGAGAAAAAAAAAGTAAATGCACTACACCACCAGACCAGTAGAGGGCAGTAAAACAAAGACGAAGGCCATTCATCACAGAGTACACCATAGAAGCAGACAGAGAGGCAGGTATCATTATGAGCAACATAACAGTTAGCATGGAAGAGACTCAGCTTGCGCTGTTTTAGATCGTGCTAAATTTCATCACAGATGGATTCACTGAATAAACACGTGAGAGGAGATAAGCATAATATAAGTATTTGGTTTAAACAGCTACCCTGTTAACTGCCGACTTTCAGCCGGATGTGTCCCTCATAAACGTCGTTAGAAGATCATTAAATATCTGATAAGGATATTTTGAAATCCTAACAAAAACTAAACTAGTTTGCATTCCCAGGAACTCCCTCTGTGTTTCGACAGCTGTGTAAACTCCACAAACACCGCTACGTTCAGCTGAAGGTCTCCAGTTTACAGGGTCACTTTTAAAACCGTAACACAGGGAGAGACGTGGGCTGTGTGAAGACTAATGTTACAAGGTGCTAAATCAAGTGATTCACAGCTTCTTCTTTTGAAAAGTACACACAAATACAAAAAAAAGGTAGAACAAATAAAAACAGGTTAAAGAAAGAGAAATTCCTAGTTCCAGGGTAAAGTTCCTCCGTTTGAAAAATGCCTCAATTCCTCCTCTCCTCCCACAGTCGGAGGTTGTTGGTGGATCTACCGTTGGCTTCAGAGGTAATGTCTCTTTTTTCCATTTTCCACAGCGCCTTAAAGAGTTCAACCTGCTGGTCAGCATGCCGTTTCATCTTTCCTACCAGCTTTTAGGGGCCTTGAATGCATCTGCCCAAGAGCGCTGCAACAGCTTATCATTTACCTGCAAAGTAGAACAGTAAGAAAAAGCGTTCCAATTTGGAATTTACCGTTAGATATCCCTAGGTCACGAGCAACATGTTGTACAGCTCCAACAGATAATGTGGTATCATCTGTGAGGAAAATTCTTCTCTTTTATGTTGAACTTTGAGATGTTATGAATCTACTTTAAAGGTGTTGCTGTGATTCTGCTCTGTTGTAAAGATGCAGCCTGATCTTTGTTTTCCTCGCTCTACAGTAAACAGAGTAAACAAACAAACATGTTTTGAGTCGTGTGAGCGCTCCCTCTCTCCTCTCCAGGTGTGTAAATGCATCAGGCGAGCACAGACGGGTGATAAGTGGCAGAGTAATTGAGTCACAGTTATTGTGAGTACATGGAAATGGAGTGAAGTCCCCCGAGGCTGCAGCGGCTCAGGACCTGGCTTAAAAGGATCTCAGTAAAACTAACAACCCACTCGAGAATATTTCAGCCCAGGCTTTTAATCTGAAAGGTTAAAGTATAAATACGAGAGCAAGGTCACAGGATACAGGCTACAGGACACAGAAACTCATCCACAGAAACTCTGATGGAGACCAGTGGAGGAGTTTGACATATAAACAGGGAGAATGGTGAGTTTGAGTTTAGCCAACATCATACTGAGGGACTGCTGGGTTTTACTTTTTCAACCTGAGAGTAAATAGAGGTGTTACTGCTTGAATTTGGAACACCCACTGCTTCACCTCAGCATTGCAGAGACCACAAACCTGAGTCCAACACAAAGCTGTGAATCATGCACTCTCACTCTAGTTCACGCAGAAACAGACTCTGGTGCAACCAAAATGTTTTTTATAATCCTCAAACTACCAGAGCCACTGACAGCTGTGTCTGCAAATAGTAATACAGACTGACGAGTGTCCATTACGCACAAGTATTGAAATAACACTTTAACTATTGTGTGTTTTGGGTGTCAGAGTCTGTGGAAAGAGGAAACATTAAAGGTGCTGGTCCAAACTAGTTCTATTTCAGCAGTATCTTCAAAATCTACTCTGTAAATAACTATGAGCCTCCCTACAGGATCACCTGGCTCCTAAAGGGATCGAGAGCAGATAGCTACTAATAGTTCTTTGTTGCACCCACAAATCACCTATGATCTACCAAAGAACTTAATCCAACCTCTTTGAGCTCTGCACCAGATTGTGCAACGTATAACAAATTTTTTTAAGTTCAAGACAGCTGAAGAAAGACAGGAAACGTGGAGGATAGAGAGGAGGAAGACATGCAGCAAATGTTCGAGGCGAGGAGTGAAACGTTCAACCGCTATGACGTGTATGTGAGATGCACGCTCAAACTGCTGGACCAACCGGTCCCCCAGTTGAAAATAGGTTGATATTTAGAAGACAGCCATGCTCGTCAGTGCCACTTCTCCCTCACCAATCAAAATCAAGAAGGTGCTGGAACCGGGGGAACTGGCACACTGACACATTGGTCCTATATCACCCCCTTCCCCCAACCCTCTCATCCCTGTCCCATTGAAAGTTACTATCCGTAGACCTTTCTGGATTCCCTGAGCTCCCTTGTCTCGTAGTTTCCTCTGAGCTGCCGTAGACGTCCATCTGCTGTGGATGTTCCAGACTCAAGCTGCTACGGATGTGCTGGACTCCAGCGGCAACAGCTACTACTACTCTCATCACTGTCACCGCTCTCTCTCTCTCTTATTCTCCTCTATCCCTCTTTCCAGACCCAACTCGGTTGAGGAAGATGGCTGTCTAACATGAGTCTGGTTCTGCTCGAGGTTTCTGCCTGTTAAAAGGAAGTTGTCTTTGCCGCTGTAACTAGCTAAATACTGCGAGGTGCAATGCTCATGATGGATTCAGGTGGGGTGAGACTGAGTCGTACCCTGTCTTGGTGTTGGGTCTCTGTTCATAATTTGACATAGAGTGGTCTAGACCTGCTCGTTTGTAAAAGGGTATTGAGATAATGTTTGTTTTGATTTGGTGCTACACAAATAAAAATTGATTCATGATTGATTGAAAACAATTTTGTCAACAACAACGGCAAGAGAACTTGAAAGTCCAATTTCCAGTTGATGATCTGCTGCTAATGGTTAAGTTCCTGAAGCATGCAGAGCAATTTAAAAAAAGACTGAAGGGTTTCTACTAAAGAAAGTGTTTGTGTGTGTGTGTGTGTGTGTGTGTGTGAGAGAGAGAGAGTGAGAGACATCCTTTATAACTTAGCATCAGTAAGCTGCAGTGTGCTCTAAAGTTGCCGTCATGGGCACTGTCGTTAGTGGAAAAAGGCCCTTCCTCTCTCAGTGCGTCTTTGTATCGTTAAAATAAAGCTCTTTACGTCTGAGGCCTCGGTCCAGGAAATGAAGGTGTCTTTTGTAACCGTGCACCATTGTTGTGACTGTATCGAGCTGTTGTGCGTGCACTTTGGCAGAGGCGACTAAGTCCTATTGATTTCCAGCAGCAGCCGGTGGAAGCACACACTTAAATGATATTGAATCTGAAGAACAAATTTGATAACAAATTCAGCCAAATTAAAATCCAGGAGTCCTCTGCAGCTTTTTGCGTCTCTCCCTCTCCTCTCTGATAAGACTCAACCACCTTGATGCAAACAAGGTCACACATTAAGGGGCTGTCTGTCCTGGAAATGAAATGGATACTTGTGATAATGGATCAATAGTGGCAGAATAGGGACAGAAATGAAGCAGGGCAACCTCGGGGGGACAGATAAACCGAGCACTCCTCAGATATATGAAGAGGCTCTCAGTGTGTGAAGAACTCAGAGAGGAGGAGAAGAACATAAGAGATATCCTTCATTTTAAAATTAACATCTGAGATGGGATGGCTCCTTCGGTCCAGCCAACGAGATGAAGGCTGTCGTTCAGCACGCTGTATCTCCGGCTCCGCTCACACAATTATTCTCAAATACAGTCACACACAAGGATACTCTTGTAGTTACACACACTTCCTAACACTCTTCTTCTGTGAGTGATAAGAATAAGGGCGTGTTCTTCTCTCTTTTACAGATTGTCGGCCCAATTATAACCGGCGCAGATACAGCGCGGACGTCATCTGCATATAAATGGAGCAAGAACCTAAAGGGAACACAGCTTTATGGCTCCTAATGCGAAGATCCCATCACACCTTTCTAATGGGCAGAACGTTATTAAAGTACAATCACAGCAACGGCAGCCTGCGCCCCTTCAGCCCAGCTCATCATAATGTGAGCGGAATTATACAATTATCAGAGTTATGAATATAATGTGTACTTACATACAGAGATCAGTACATCAGTACATCGTCTCAGAGGGAATTTCACTCTAGAATATACAGAGGAAAAGCAAATGGAGATTTAATAGCATAAATAATAGAGCTAATAAGCACTGCGCTATTAGGAAACATTATTCACGTCATTAATCAGACAAATAAATATCCTGATACAACCTCTCTATCTGCTCAAGCTGTTGTATCTTTCTGTATTCATCCATTAGCAGAGAAATAAGAGAATTGTCCGATGAAGTATTTATTTTGTAGTTTTCTTGTTGAGCTTGTACTTCCTGTCTGTATTAGCTGTGAGTTATCCCTTTGTCTTCCCAGTGTTGTGTTTTAATGATTCACGTCCTGTGTTTGATTGTTTGTTACCTTTTTGTGTGTTTAGTATTTTGTGTTTCTGTACTCTCTTTGTGTGATTTCATGTGGTTTTATTTTGTAGAATAATCTCCCACTGTGTGTTATGTCTGGTTTTACTTCCTGTGTTTTCCTCTGTTTGTGATTGTGCCTGTGCCTTGTTGTTCTCAGCTGTGTATCCTTACTCATTACCCAGTGTGTGTGTATAGTTTCTGTGTTTCCTCCTTTCTTTGTCCGACAGTTATACCTCCGTGTCCTCTTCTTTTTCAATGCCATTTCTGTGTTTTAAGTGGACATTGTATTTCTAGGTTTTCTTTGTTTCGTTTTTTTGGTCATTAAATCTTTGCCTTGTTTCAACCCTTTGTGACAATTTCCTCTCACCTGTTCTATTTTTTTAAGTTATATTTTTTGGCAATTTTGCCTTTAATGTATGGGACAGCTGAAGAGAGACAGGAAATGTGGGGAGTTGAGAGTGAGGGAGGAAATGCAGTGAATGGTCGAGGTTGGAATTAAACCTTCGACCTCTGCAACGAGGGCTATGGTTTATGTATATGGGGGCGCACGCTTAGACCGCTAGGCCAACAGCGTCCCCCTCTCAACTCTGCCACCACATCTTATTGTTTTAACATAATGCATGCTTATAATTTTAACCTGCACTCTGATGTTGCTTATTACCAGGCTGTGTTGCATACTTGATTCTAGTGGTCAAAAATCCCATAACAACTACTCATGTAAAATCAAATCAATCCGCAGAAGGAGTTCCAGCACGTTTGCCCTCTGCCTGTTGACACTGTGGAAAAAAGGTAAGGTCATGGTAACAGCAACATGTTCAATCTGAGACATTTAACTAATTTATGTTTAGAGACGACGTCAAAGAGAAGAAGGAGAGCTGAATGAGGACAGAAATGTCAACGTCAATATTCCCTGTGGAAGTGCAGTTCACCTCTTCTGACATTAGCTTAAATTCAATGGCGGCCTTACCGACAATGGAACCAATGAGTCATTTCTATATCAATAAATTCATCTCTAGATCAGTATTTTGTTTTAACTTTGCTTATGTCTTCAGTTAGGTAAAAAGCAAGATAATGTATAGTGAACAGGTGGTGATGCAAATTAGAATCTCCTCAGGGTGAGCAGGACTTATGTCGACTTCTTCCTGCGAACCTCCAGGTGAAATCTCCGCAAAAAGTCGGAGTGAGCTGAAGAAAATGTTTAGGAGAAATTCACTGTGAGCAGTTGGAATGGAGTCATGAAGTTTATATCATGTGGAAGTTAAAGAGTGTCACATAAAGGGGATGCATACAATATCAAGACATTTGTTCGCCATCTTTGAGTCGTTGGGAACTTTAATGGGACTTATCATCATCGTCATCATCATTATCATCGTCATCGTCATCATCATCATCATCACCATCATCGTCATGTCTCCTGAGATGATCTGTTCTGATCTGATTCATCTCTCTCTCTTAATAAGTCTGTTTTCTTACATCTAGCTGTTTTTTATTCCCCTTGATTGTCTCTCAGATCAAGAACTGACTCTGTTTTTGTTTGATTAGCTCAGTTTCTGTCTGAATGTGAGCCTTAGAGTAAAAACATGTAGAACCTAAAACACTCGAAGTTTCTCTGGGTGTCTGGCACTCCCTCTTCCCTCTCATGGTCCTGAAAAAGAGAAGCCAAGGTTAATTGTCTCTGTCTCTCTTTTGCATTTTTCACTTTGCTGTGATCCCTCCCCTGAGAGATGGGTCTTTGTTTGATTGCCTCTCGATAATCCTCTGATAAAGCGTCTGCAGATCAAGAGATGTCCACTCTGTAATCTCCAAATCAACAGGTAATTATAGAACAATCCCCAGATAATCTAATCTCTCATCTTTCCCACAGGAGACGCAGAGGCAGGGACGGGAGGGAAACTCAGAGTGACAAAGTCAGGGCTGAGGAAATGGGTTTGTTATGAGGAAGACTTCATACAGGATTCTAATGTTTCATTCATGATGATGATTGTGAAAAAATATAACATCTTCATGCATGAGCTTGCTTGATGAGAGCTTTGCTGCTCTGATTTGTTATGATTCCATAGCTTGCTTCCAACATCAATGTTAAGCATGAGCAAAGTGAAAAAAATGCAGTTCCTCTAGTGTCCACTAGAAGCTGTCTGTAGAGGAAGGAATCCCCATCAGGTCTCATGTTCATACCTCAAATTTCACAGCAGAAATAAACCTGTTTACCGCCTAATATAAAAACTGTTATCTTCCATGTCGCTCATTTTGTATTGCTTCATACTATGAGAGTGTTTTTTGAAATATAATGCATCCTTAAAGATAAGGTAAGAGTTTTATATAAATTTGCATGATAAGAGATGAAGCTGGTTTCACAGACAGGTTTGCGTGTCTCTACGGTGGCCCTGAAGTGCAAATCACAACGGCAAATCCGTAAACACAACGACTGTAAGCCATAGACATATATACGTATGTGTTTTGTTATTTGTTGTTGTGTTTTCTGATTTGCCGTTGTGATTTGCACTTCAGGGCCACCATATGTCTCAGCTGTTTGCCAGGAGGCAAATCGTTCTGCCTGTTTTTAGATTGAGTAAAAATTAGCTGGCCTCTGTTATGAGTTGATCTTTAGTTTTGCTTGTAGCTTGTGTTTCGTGCCTTATTTCCTCCTTGTCTATATTCTGTTATCCTTTGTCTTCCTCTTGTTGTTAGTGATCCATGTCTCGTGTTTTAGTCTGGTTTGTTGTGTTTCCTGTTTTATTATGTAGTTCTTGATGCCTGTGGGTCCAGTTTAGTTTTACTTCCTGTCCTTGTGGAAGCAGATTAGTTTCACCTGTGTCCTGTGTTCACACCTGTGTTAATCACTCTGTGTATTTAGTTCCTCTATTTCCCCTGTCCTGCGTGGATCATTGTACGTCTTCCTTGTGTTCTCTGTGTGTTTCTTGTTTCCAGTATTTTTCTGAACATGCTTCCTCCTCCATTTCTCCCCATTGTGACACAATGATCCAACACAGATGATATCACTTATGATACGTCCATGTTTCATACACTCTTTGTCTGGTACACAGGTTTTACTAAATATTACTGTGCTTCCAGTTTAAGGTTAGCTTGAACCTCATCATGCTCTACAGAAACACAAATCTTTGTGTTTGTGTTGTCCATGTTTTAGTAAAAAAGGAGGCATTAAATTTAATGTAAGCCACATGCACGTGAGAAGTCTTGATATATCTTATTTCAAGATTTTAGAAGCCAAAAATAAGCTCTTAAGTGTAATGAGTAAATAATATAAATTTCTTCCCAAAAACCTGTAATCTGGTTTTTAGCCATTTTAAATAAATGGTTCTCAGTGTTGATTTATTTCTGAATTTAATCTCACAATAAGACGAGTGGGACAGTCAGACTTTAGTTTTCTGTTTAAACGACTATGAAATGAATCGCTTCGATGCGTCCCTGCTCATCTTACAGTCAGGTGGTCTTATTTTTGCATCGATTTTTCTACCTCCTTTCCGCATTCATGTCTCTTCCTCAGACCAAAGCTTGAGCACCATCTTCAACAGTCTCCCAGTGAGCGGCCTCCTCTGACCAGCGTCTTCTGCAGCAGCAGGACGTCTCAGCCCGAGGCCTCGTACCGTCTCTGGTCAGACTCTCTGAAAGTAAACAGTTTAAAGTCTCATCAGCACTTTCCCTCTGAATTTCTGCGTTTGATTATCCTCTGAAGATTCCTCGTGACCTGACTGTACGTTGGTCAGGTCTGTTTCAGGAGACTGGGCTTCTCTCCACAGTAAAGATACATGCAGTGTTTTTTTCATCATTAAATGTGTTTCCATTTCTTTTGTCATTTTCACGCTCCATTAACAAAATGTGTGAAGAGGAGCTTGATGACTCTGTAATGGTGTTAGGATGCACTTACGGGCTTAAATTTCCATATTAATGAGGGTATCAGGAAGAGCTTTTTAGCACACACGGCAAACGCCAGCGCTGACTTCCCCTCAGCGACTGTGACTGAGTTGAAGCCTGCACCTTTAAAAACTGCCTCCCACCCACACCCCGTTTCAGAGCCAGCATAGCCTCTCTCTTGTTTAAATGAGCACCCTGATGATTGCCATCAGAGCTGAGTGAATCTAAGGTAGAGAAGCTGTGAGGAGGGAATGAGCCAAACAGATTGAATTGAAACAGGGCACGTATAAAAACAGCAATAAAACTAAATACAACAACAAAAAGCCTGAGTTAAGCTCGGCACGTAGCAGTTAAGAAAAGTCCATTTAAAGTACTCCGACGTGCTTTTAGAAAACAATCTGTGATGATAGAGTCCACGCAAACACTCCTTTTATTTTGTTTTTAGAGAGTAATGGTGTTTAGGGTCACTGAGCGATGGAAAAACACAAAGTGCATTACAGTTTTCAGTCCACACTGAGAAAGTGCTCCAAGAGTTTCCTCAGACAAACAGTTTGAACATTAATCTGAAATCTGCACATGGATGCAGAATCTGTCAGCAAGGTGTCAGAAGAGTTCTGTTTCTGTGTCCGTGTGGTATTGATTGATTTGGCTGAGCTGGTTTTTGGTTGTTTGCAGGAAAACCGTCTGTGGAGAACAAAGCAGCTGAAACCCCTGAATGAATCACTGCATGAAAATGTAGTTTTGTTTTTTATTCCAGTAAACAGATTTATCCTCATGAGTGCAGATAACATTTATGTTGGATCTACCACAACTTAATTCCCTCATCTTTGGTTTCTACAACAACAGATATGAGAGAAGGTTTAACACCGTATCAGCTCCATGTATTGAGTGTCTGCACCAAAACACAGAAAACTGCTTGTCAGCCTGGAGGAGAAGCTGTTTGGTGTACCTGACATGTGCGCCGTGTTTGTGTTTTTTTGCAGCTTGAGCAAAGTTTTAATGGTTTCATTGTTTCTACCTGTGCCATTGAAAGTTACTAACCATAGACCTTTCTGGAGTCCCTGAGCTCCATTGTCTCTTAGGTTCTTCTGCGCTGCTGTAGACGTCCTCCTGCTGTGGACGTTCCAGACTCCAGCTGATACGGACATGCTGGACTCCAGCGGCAAAAGCTACTGCCACTCGTCTCATCACTGTCACCGCTCCCTCTGTCTCTTTTACTCCTCTATCCCTCTTTCCAGATCCAACTCGAGGCAGATGGCTGTCTAACATGAGTCTGGTTCTGCTCGAGGTTTCTGCCTGTTAAAGGTGACATATTACGCTTTTTTCATCAATATATATTGGTCTAATAGGTCCCCAAAACATGTCTTTAAAGTTTATGCTCAAAAAAACACTTTGAAATCAGATTTTGGCATGCCTGAAGAACCCTCTTCTTCAGCCCAGTTCAGAACGGTCTGTTTCCCTCTGACCACGCCCCCTCAGGAAGTGGATGTGCCCTCGGCTCTCCAGCACATTGATCTAATGTTTACATGTTGGCTGAATAGACATGCTGCTTACAGGCCGCGCTACTTCAACCCTCTGAACTTGATCCAGAATCTGATCCTGACGGAGAGGCACCTGCAGCAGGACCTTTCTGAACGATTGGTCACAGATTTAGTGTTTCTTGTTGTTTTATTTGTCAGTATGTAGACGTGTGTCTTGGTACACAGCTACTAACATGTAGCTATGTGGCTATGCCACTTTGTCCACTCGTCTTTGTTAGAGTAACACTTGTTTGTTATAAACCCATCATGTAAAAGCCTAGAAGAAAAATACTGAGGAGCTGAATATTTACAATTTGACATGATAAACACAAAAAGTCCTCTCATCTCAAGTCCAGCTGTCTTACTCCAGAGAAGACTATGTAGGTGAGCTCTGATCGTAATTCTGGAAATGTCCATATCCCAATTTTAGAGACAGTGCCCTCTAGTGGCGAGATATAACGAGTGTGCCAACCAACCCGTGTGACAACCAACCCCATTCTCCCCTACTCATGGTGGATTAAGGTAGGGTCAGACTGAGTCTTACCCTGTCTTGGTGTTGGATCTCTGCTCATAATTTGACATAGAGTGGTCTAGACCTGCTCCGTTTGTAAAAGCGTCTTGAGATGATGTTTGTTTTGATTTGGTGCTATTCAAATAAAGATTGATTGATTGATTGAGTGTTTCTACCTCCTCTGTGAGATGAATGCCACATGAGGAGAGTCCCCGTGTAGATACTGTACCTGTGTCCTGCCTTCAGTGGTGACCTCTCCTTCATATTCTAAAGGATTATCTCCAATCTGCTGTTTGTCCAGGTTCTCCCTTTAAACATGGATTCTGTTTTTGTAACATGAGTCCAGTCCCAGACTTCTTCTCTCAGGTTTGTCTCTCGTTGGTGAGACGTGCTCGACTAAAGGCAGCACTTTGACAAAACAAGAAGAGACTTGTGCGATCCTCCGTCTGCTTTATGACCAAACATTTCATCATAGCAGCTGAAAAGCCTCCCTAATAAAGATGGTTGTACCTCTGATTAAAATTTCAGGTGCACACTTTCAGGTGGATGGATTTTTAATGCCTGACTAACAGCAGGTTAAGTAAGGTATGCAGACATCTTTTTGTCTCCGGGCGTTTCTCCGGCTCCTCTTCCAGAATCCAAATAACATTTCAGTCCATTTGGTGGGTCTGCAGGGGGTCTCTTCCTGGTTGCATAGTAATAAACGTAGAATTTCAGATGCACCACCTGCTCATATTATCATGTTTACACATCTTAGCATCTCCTTAGCAGCTAATTATAATATTATTCAGAACATAAACTGTAAAAAAACATTGAATTAGTCTCAGTGACGTCACGTCATGGTTACTGAAAAGGTGTGATGATGTAGAAAGATGGCAGAAATGCTGACTCAGTCTAAAGTTTGGCTAATCTACAAATTAAGAGTGTTGAAGCAATACGGACACTAGAAGCTGCAGAGAGGAACAGGTTGAAAGCCGAATGCTTGGTGCTTCAAAAATGCATTCAACGAACCGGTGTGTGACATCACGTTGGTCAGATGTATTATTTATACAGTCTGAAGATAAAAGCAGATAACACAGTAAGAATAACAATACTATTTAAAAAAGCAAATCTTCAAAAGGCTGAAAAACAGATCCAATAAATCCGCTCTGACCCGGTGAGCCGGTGTGTGGAGCTGCAGACGCAGGGACAGGGAGGGGTCTGGTGCATATGAATGGACTGTTGCTGTGCGATTGCATGGCTAGCTTGCAGCCTGGGGAGTCTGAGCCAAGCTCTAACACTCTTAATAATTTACCATGCAATTAAAATTTAAAGCAAATATACAGGAGAGTTTGTCAGCAAACCGAGGGAGGGTCACAGCTTTGCACCTCACAGAGCTTTCTGAAATGACTCGTGCCATGTTGGATGAGGTGTGTTTTTAAACAGAGCGATATTTCAGAGATTTAGTCATGCATTATTAAAAAAAACGTGATTGTGGCTTAATTAAACATTTAACATAAGCATTTTCATAACTGTGTTAGATGCTTATGGGCATTATGTTGTCCCTCTTTCCTCCCTGTGAAAGCATGGCGAGGGCGGTGCTGTTCTGACGGACACTGCAGCTCTCCTCCTGAACGGCAGGTTTACAGATTCACTCTGAATGTTTGTGTCAGAGTGTGAAGTCCTCTCTCTGCTGAATGATCTCAGATCATTACAATAGCTGCTGTTCACCACTTCCTCTCCTGTGATGAGGATCTTTTTATATCCGGTCTCAAATCAGCCTATTTTTACGTGTTTAATCATTACATTTTATTTATTTGAGTCAGTCCTCGCTGTCAGCGATACAGAACTCTGAGACAAACACTGGAGCTTCTTCCGCCCCCTCTGTAGTGATGAGGTTTGTGTGCCTTTCACACGTCTTTTAATCTGCTCGTCCAGATTTCGTTTCCTATTTTGGGAACGCTTTGCTTTGAGCGTCTGCCTCTGGAAAGGAATGAGAAGTCTAGTGCAATAGGTGAATTAACTAAAACGACCCAGTTTTGCTAAAAAGGCCGTTCTGCACTAAGATGATTTGAGGATTTCTCCTTTGACAACACGGATTCCAGCATGTTTACAGATTAGGGGGATCATTTTCAGAATGCATCTGCGTTCTCTGAGGCGGTAATAATCCAAGATGTTCTTTTGACGCTTTTTAGCGATGTGATGAGTAAGATTGTGCTGGATTTGTTTTTGTTCCTCTCTCTCACTGATCATGGTGCTGGTTTGTTTTTAGGTCTGCAGACACACTGCTGGGATCGTTGAGATTTTCTCTGTTCATTACATCTTTCTGCAGAATAATGCACAGTTAAGCAGTGCTGCACATTTAAGCTAAAGGGCCCTAAAATACAAAATGACTGTGGATCCTAAAATAGTGTTTCACTTCCCTCATTGTGCCGTACTCGATCTCCGTGGAGTGGACAAGTTTGTAAAGCACTCTGCTGATACTCTGGTGAAATGCTTTTTAGTTTCAGATCTGCAGCAGCATGGAGCGGTTTGATTTCAAACTGCTGACAAAATTCAAGTTTAATGAGAGATTTTAAGATCCACTGAAGCCTCTCCCCGAGGGGTTTGACCCTGGGTCAACACAGCCTTACTCTCAGTCTGAGGTGACATCCTTGATGTTTAATGTTCGGTGGTTTCCAGGGTGATGTGTGCTGGTTGTGTGATTGTGTTCATGCAGTATTTCACCACAGAAAAGGTTCATGCGCAAACAGCATGCTCCTTAATAAAGAAGGGCTGTTGGGTTAATAATAGAGATGGTACATTAAACAGAAGAAACTCTAAGGATGTGGAGTGAAAACGGCTATGAATTGTTTCTGTAGCCCACCTGCTGTGGAAATGTAGCTGCTAAGAGGGGATTGGAGTTTGCTCCTGTGGTGACGTAATTACAGGAGTGATTTTCATGCTACATAGGAATGCAAAACCAATCTCACTTTTACTCCATTAACGATTCTGCTGCCTCCTACACTTTGCTTCAGTGTTGCAGAGTTGAGATGTCAAAGATTAGAGCCAGACATGCTAACTGCTCTGCTGTTAGTTTCACAAGCAAACACAAATGTTTTTATTCTGTCCCAGCAGCAGAGGACCTGCTGTATTTAAACCGTTAGTCAGCTAAAGCCTGCACCTTGACTTTTTAACTTGATACTGAATATTTCTTCATTGCTTGATTTGGTGTTTTTCCGCTTCTGCATCCATGTGCACCAGTCTGCGCAGTGCCTCACATATATCATCCCGCCCCCTTGAGATCACTGCATGTTGTAAACAGCTAAACATACATTTATACCGAACCTTTAAATGGAGCGCCGCCTGCAAGCTATTTCAGGCAGACAACTCGAGCTGCGCTCATACTGACACGTCATCATCCTCCCTATCAGCTGATCTCAACATCCTCTCATTGGCGGTCTATTTAAGCTGCAAGTCACCCTGCCTCTGCTTTGCAAGTGCTCCTGCTGTCCTGCTCAGTGCTGTGTGAAAACTTTGTAACCACCTCTTCCCCAGCATCCACCTGCGAGCTCTGAGGGGGGTTAGTCCTATCTCATTGCTCCTAAATGTCTGTATTTCAATAATATATGAGGAGTAATGAGGTTTGGAGCCCATACGCCAAACACAGTACTGTATGCTGCAATAAACTTTATCTTAAGTAAACGTGAGTTGTCTGACTGAACTAACTTTGTGGTCTTTTGCCTTTAACCTGATCACACACATCATATTAAATCATTCCACAGAAAGTAGTCCGTCTCATTCCCCCTCTTCCTGTTGACACTGTGGTAGAAACGTTAGTGTGGTCTCAGGGCCTGTTGACACTGTGGTAGAAACGTTAGTGTGGTCTCAGTGCCTGTTGACACTGTGGTAGAAACGTTAGTGTGGGCTCAGGCTGGTCTTGAGAATGGGGAAATAATGACAGTAAGCGGGCACAGATGTGAGAGCAGCCTGAGGAGCTACTGGGCCCCAACCATCTCTGAGAGGGAAAAGTGGAGCAACATCCCATCCTGCAATCCGGGCAACAGCAGCATCTGTACCAAATATGCATAAAATCTGTAAAGCTAACTCTGATAGCATGCTTACGGCATCTGCAGGACTGACCTCCATGTTTTCTGCTGGCTCAGGACTTTCAGGTGTTACAGATGAAGGGCAGCAGAGAAACAGAGGAAGACGCTGTCTCTTCATCGTCTTTAGTCTCAGGTTGTCGTCAGAGGTCACAGGGTTCACGGGGGAGCAGAGTGACTGTGCTGAGCAGAGGAGTTTGTCTTGTTGATGAGTTGACAGCCTGTCATGTTGATTTGGCTGAGGATGAGTTTGTTTTGGAGACTGAGACGGAAAGAAGAGTCTGGTGACAAACAGACTGTGGAGAGTCACACTCCAGCTTCTCCCTGGAGGACCTGCTGGCATCCCGCTCAGACCGGCAAACACAGGAAAAGTAGGAGGAGGGGGGGGGGGCTCCCAGCCTGATCACAGAGGTGGAGGACTGGAAAGGTACATGAAGCAGTGCTTATCAATAATGGACCAACAGCATCCAGAGTAATGATAGTGAATGTGCTACACTCAGAGTTTGAGCTGCCTCCACCTTTCTGAAATCAGGATATGATGTTTAAACGAACACAAACACCGGTGTCGTATATCTTTCATCTGACGCGCCCCCCCCCCCCCCCCCGGCAGCATTAAAAAAAAACAAAATAAAAACAATAACTTGTTAGTTATGGTCTTGTTTGTGTTCGAAGATCATGAAGAGGTAACTGCATTAATTTCAGTATGTTTCAGAGTTGGTCATAAACTCCTCACAGGAGCTTTAAATAAAGGATGTTCACTTTTTCCCTCAGAGGAGTGTTTTGGTCTTTTTCCACATTTTTTGCTCTCCTGGATGCGGTCCGAGCAGGCTGTGAACGTTTTCTGCAGTGGTTGGATACCTGGTCTGGATGCTGCAGAGGAGTCTGCATGAAGCACCTTTGATGCATTGTTTGTTTTAATCCTGAGCCTCGGGCGTCGCTCAGTAAATGGACGCTTTATGTGTCTTTTCTGCGTAATGCTTTTTTGAGCTCTACCTGCTTTGATCAGCACATCCAGCCGCTCTGTTTAAATGAGTTTCCCTCGTTAAACATGTTTCACACCGCCTGCGTCGCTGACAGCTTGTCTAAGTTATGAATCCAAATAAAAACTTTTAAAAGCATGTGGGCATCCATCTGCAGAAAATGTAAATGTAGCAAATCACAGCTTTGTCATTCCATTAAAAACAACTTTACGGTAACATGACAGGGGAGGAGACGGAGTAATTGAGACAAAATAATTTCACACTTGTGTGGAAGAAGAACACAGGATCCAGGCATACGGGGGGAACTTTACAATACAGCTTTATTACATTCATCAAAACCCCTGGACTAAAGAACCTCAGAATGTACCTGTTGTTTAATATGGGGCGACCTGCCTGTTGGTTGTTCTGCTGGCTGGTTTCCTCCGTCTCACAGGGGCCGGCAGGCGGGGCTGAGGTATCATGGATAGAGAACACATGGGCCCAGGATACAGCAGACAACCCTACCTGACTGAGGGAAATGACCTGAATGTGTTTGAGTGACAGCTGTGTGCAGGAGGAGGGAGATGAGTCTTTGGAGACAGGATATGACATCAGAATCAGGCTGTGATGAGGACGAGGCCACAGAGACAGTTTCTACATTTATATCAGCGCTACTTGGAAACAAACAGACGTCTTCAAAATGATCCTCCTTCTTCAACCTCAAGATGTTTGTACGTGTCGCTCTTCCGGGTTTGCACCAGTCTCATGGTATAAACGTCACCCCCCCTTGCTGTTGGTGGGTTTTCCTGAATGTTTCCTGCTGTGTCTCTGACTTCTTACAGAAATTTCACTTGTGAGCTGGCAGGAAAGTCGAGGAGAAGAATTCAGCAGGTTGTGTTGAGTTGCTGCTCTGCTGCTTCCTCTTCAGGTGTGACTTACTTTTGATTCAGGTGTTTTTCTGGATCAACTTGGACCTTACTGATATATAGTCAGTAAAAATAACAACCTGAGCCTGTTAGGGACCAAACCAAGGACTGTTAGTGGACACACTTTGGCCTTTAGCCTCCTTGCTAACAGCTAAAGGGTGCCTGCCTGTCAGTGAAGTTGGCCATGCCTTTAATTAGGTCAAAAGTGTAACTTTAATATCTTCTAAATGAATTAATTATAAGAGAAATGAGAGTGCAGGAAGAAAATCGTCTTTTTTGAATGGGTGTGTATATGGCTTCTGGTGCTTCTGCAGCCAGCCTCTAGTGGACATTGGAGGAACTGCAGTTTTAAGCACCTCCATATCGGAGCCGTACAGGGCAGGTATTGCACTTGGCTGCAGGCTGAGAAAATCTATTGGAGCAACAACAAAACTTCTCACTACTCCAGCTATGTCAAGACAGGTCTTAGGTTTAAAAATAAAACTTGTCTCCTTCAGGGACGTTTAAATGTCGTCTTTGTCCTTTCTTACAGCACTTCGCTAAAGCAAAAAAAAACAAAACATGAACAACATCACCAACATGACAGATACTTTGTACCTAAAGAGGGTGGCTTCAGGTTGACTTGCTTAAAACATGATAACAGGAGAGAGTAATGAGCTACTATCCAAATCATGCTGGCTGACGAGGAGAGGAGGTTTTGATCCACCTCAGAGTAATCTAAAATGTTATAAAGTCTTCTCTCTCTCTCTCTCTCTCTCTCTCTCTCTCTCTCTCTGTCCTCTTCCCTCTCTTCAGTGAGGAGCTGGGTTAAAGGCAGAGCTGGATTTAAAGGTGACGCTGGCAGAGACAGGCTGGCCGTGTGTGCGTGGAGATCAGTGAGTGACAGCTTTTGTTCTCCTCCCAGCGACATGAGGAGGGCGTCTGCTGAGGGGAAGGTTTCGTCTCTGAAAGGACAAGACAGCGTGAAAACAGGAGGGCGAAAACACGCACAGACGGTATTTGAAAGTGGGAAATGTGACCATGCGAGGAATATAAAAACGATCATAAAACTACAGGACAAATAGCTCTCATCATAAAACTGACACGAGGATTTAAAGTCTCAGAGGCGTTCAAGGTACTCTGTAAATCAGAGAATTAAAGCTTTTTGTAGCACGTTGTGTTCTATTGATCCTAAAAGTCATACTCCATATCTTGATTAAATAAGTCTGGTGATAGTTTCCCAACATTCAAGTGTGTCTACGTTTCATTTGCATGTGTGTAATCACCTACATGTCGGTCACACACCTTGGTGGAGGACACTCGGCTTACAGCTCTTGACGCAGCGATTGGCTCATCAAGCCATGGGCTATGCCGCTCTCTGATTGGCCAGTCCAGCCAAGGGTCAGCTGTTACGATACCCAAGGTCGGTCCAGGCTAGCTGCTCCACCTTCTCCCTCTTCTCTGAGTCGATCAAGCTTTAGGAATATTCATGGACGTGGGTTCTTTAAAGCCGGAGCCTCCTCGAGCTGCAGATTTAATTGATATGATAATGAGGCAGGATTTAGTCACTCGACGTCCTTGCTTTTCTCTGCAAGAAATTCTTGTTTGAAGATTTATTTTCTTCCCTGGGGAACCATCGTCTGATCGGTGTCTGATCACGACGGGCCGAGACGTTACCCACAGTGAAACATGTAAAATCAGCGGCGGTGATGTTTGTATTTTCGTTGTTTATTTATCAGCAGCGACAAAGAGCGGCTAAAAGGACTGAGACAGAAACAGAAGAGTTGATTTATTATTTAAAGACGTGTTTGTCTCTTTCGCTGCTGTCACTGACGGCCTGTTAGACTGGGTGTGGCAAAACTCTGTGAGAGAATATAGCCGTCATGCTGAATCCTGGTGACATAATAACAGAGATGTACTCATGCATTTTCTGTGTGATTCCCTGTTTCATTTCCTAAATCGAATATTTCATTATGAACCAACATGTTTCTATCGCTGTGGAACGTTACACTGCTGCAGATCTCTGCGCTGATATCATCTGTAAGGAGTTAAAGCTGCGTCAGGGTGCTCGGATGATTCTCTCTGAATGATCTGCACTATGAAATTTAAAGTGTTCAACTCAAGCAAAGAAGAAAGGATGAGGAGGGTCAGGTTTCCTTCATCAATGAATGAATGTGTTACACCTGGCCCGGGGGGGGGGCTGTTTCTGGACCTATCTGGTCTAAACAACGGTGAAGGGAGTCACCCATTTCATAGCTTTGTTGATGTTTGCCTCTCACTACCCATTTATATACACAGCCTGGGTGTGGAGGCCATGAGGGGCTGGGTGGTAGGTTAGGTGGTATCAACATTGCCCCAATAACACTGTTCTGGTTACAGAGGATACAGGTCCATGTGGTAGCTGTTACCTTTCATGATTTAAGTGGGAGGAGCCTCACCATCTTTACATTTGGGATCTAGTTTGTGTTTCTTTTAAATGGAGCTCCACATCGTGTGTGTGTGTGTGTGTGTGTGTGTGTGTGTGTGTTTGTGTGTGTGTGTGTGTTTTTATCTTTGTGTACTAACAGTCTGAGCCTGCAAACAGGAGCATGCTGTGTAAAGTTTACTCATGTCATCACAGCAGATTTATTTGTGTTTAAGTTCCCCAAAATTAAACATTTACTCGTCTTTGACATTTTGAACCGCTGACACACGAGTCCCTGAGCAGGTCTAAAGTTTGGATCTCTCCTTTAACCTAAAGTCAACACCCAGAAACACCCGCTCCTCTTAGCATGAACAGTACAGTTTGTGTGTGTGTGTGTGTGTGTGTGTGTGTGTGTTTGTGTGTGTGTGTGTGTGTGTGTGTGTGTGTGTGTGTGTGTGTGTGTGTGTATGCAGTGTGTTCCCTCTGAGCTGCTAATTGATAGCACAGCTCTTGGTGTTGTTAATTGGTCCACTAATTGGACCAATTCATTAGTTTGCACTGTGAGGAGAGAAACCACGGCTGGCCTGGGAACACTCACTTACTGAAGGCTCCTCTCTAAACACACTCTGTGTCTCTAGCCGACCATATTTAATGTGACACTGGCACTTTATTGCAGATATAAACAAAATGGCCCAGGGGAATTATGCTGCAGCTTCTATGCATAGAGGACTGTTACCGCAGATATGATATGAGGAGCCACAGAGAGCCATGTGTGTGTGTGTGTGTGTGTGTGTGTGTGTTTTCATTTTTTTTTTAAGTAGTGCATAAAGTAGGTCATGAATTTCAAAGTGCAGATTACCATTTCCACATTCAGTCCCATTAATCAACACTTCCACCAGCGAGCACCACCAGAGAAAACAATGAGTAAGTGCGTGTTACTTTAGAATTAATCTATTAATCAAATGGCGCATGAAGAAGTACCTGCGACACGGCATCGGCGACGGGACGGCGTCCAGGGGGTTTGTGGGTAATGAACGTAGTGTATCCTCAGCTGCCTTATCTGGGACCTGCTGGCAGGTCGTGGTGCACGTTGAAAGAGCGGAGGCTTTATTAAAGACGAGGGTAGTGAATATACTTGTGACTTAAACACACTGTGAGAAAAGAAGAGCCAGGAAGAGATGGCGTGTGGAGGTTCAGTTTGTTTAACCCTTTAACTGCCACAGAAAGGGTCCAGTGGTGGCTCTGTTGGTATATTTCTGCTTATATTTCTTGCAGAATTGAAATAATTCGACCGGGCTGGTGGAGGCACACATCTGTTCACCAATCAGTCTGGTTCTGCTCGAGGTTTCTGCCTGTTAAAGGATAGTTATATGCCACTGTGCTCACTAATCATGGATTAAATCAAGTGTCGAACACAGCTGGGTAATGCATGTAAATAAAAAGACATGTCATTTTTGAATGACTTGAAATCCTCTGGTTCCTCGCTGCCTTCAGTAAAGGAGTTTCAGCACTCTGGATGCATTTAAATCTGGACTGAATCTCATCTTTATGATGTCAGGGGTATATATTATAATGTTTTTGATAACAGTCCGTCTGTTAAGAATGCTTAAAGAGAAGTTCAGGTTCTGTTGGAGGGTTGTGAAGCTCATTACGACTCAGTGTCTCAGAGTCTGCAGAGACAGAGAGACACAGAGTGTTTTAAAGGTGGAGGGAGAGACGGAGAGACGCAGACATCAGAGACGCAGGAAATGATGACCATGTTTAAACTTCTAATTATAGACTCTATATCTTCAGAGAGGACCGTCAGAGGAAAAAGATGCTCCTCTGCTCCCCCTAAATCCTCATTAAGGCATCAGAAAGACCATCTGATCACAGACAGACAGACGGAGAGAGAGAGAGAGAGAGAGAGAGAGAGAGAGAGAGAGAGAGAGAGAGAGAGAGAGAGAGACAGACAGACAGACAGACAGAGAAAGAGAGAGAGACAGAGAGAGAGAGAGAGAGAGAGAGAGAGAGAGATAGCGACTTTATTTTGAAAGGTCACTAAGTTTGTCTCAGCACCGTGTTTTCAGTTTTAATAAGGCAGTCTATGTTTCTACACTAAGTATAAAGTGAAACTGTTAATAACTGAAATATTACCAACTACAGAACATAAAACATTAATATTCCTGTCACAATGAGCTTTATTTCTTCATAATAAGGCAGTGAGATAATTTCTGACACTGAGTGTCTTTCTGAAAAGACTAAAGAATAATTTTCTGATTAAAGGACGTTTCAGTCCAGGCGGCTCTTAGAGTTTCAAAATGTTATTTTCAGGGGAGCAGCTTCAGTTCAGGATAAAGCATTTGAATTTGAGGCCCTCAGTTTCACCTGCCGGCAAATGTGCACACCTTTACTTGCCCGTGATGGCCCATCGGGGAGACTGACTTGTGCAGGGTCAGCGTTCAATATTTGTGCACATAAACACACATTTATTCTGTCAACATCTATCATACCTACTGAAGGCACTGATTCAACTGAAATGTCATGACTTTTTAACGGCTAAAACTAGACTTAAAGTAAAATAGAAAAAGACTGAAGCATGACCAACTCTGGTGAGCATCTTGGTCTAAGGACTAAATCTAAAATAGCTGCTCAGACTAACACTCGTCTGCATGTTGCTTCCTAGCTCCCTTCCTGTTTAGACTCCATCCTCTCATCTAATGCATCAAAAGGATCAGAAACAGATAAAAAAATGTCGCCCCTTTTTACTGCATTTCTATTAGTCTCCTTCGTAGTGAGCACAAAGACGTCAACACTTGCAATAAATTGTTTAATGTTCAATGTGTGGAATAAACAGGAGCTGTAGAACGGCTTGACACCTTTTTTAATCAATCATCAGCCACTGATTTGTCAATAAAATTAAACAGGATAGGCAGAGGAATACGATTTCATTCAGCTGATCTTCAAAACACAATTAAGAAAACTTTTGCAAAAGATGTTTACAACAAATGAAAAAAGTGCAGATTGTTAGAGACGCCAAGAATCGTGAGTTTTGCTTTCAAAGATTGTGCAGCTTATGGCCCGGTCACACCTTTACGATTTAGCCAGTTTAATGCTGGTGTATAAAAAAATTGGCGAGTACGCTGGCATACGTCAAATAAGTTATAGGTACGTTTTGTATAAGTTAAGAGCACGCTAAGGCACGCTGGTATACGTTGTAGTATGGGGAGAATGCAGTGTATGGATCATACGTCCAGCACACGCCTGTCATAAGTTGTAGGTAAGTTATGCGATGGTTGACACACGTTCACACACGTAGAGCTATGTGTCTGCTTGTGTGTGAGTGTGAGAAGCCTTGGAGCCCTCACTCAGTGTCAAATAGCAGAGCCTCTGAAACAGAAGCTGAAGCCAGCATGTCCGAGTCTGATGGTGTTCAACGATTAAGCTGCTGTTGTTGAATAAGATAAAGTTCCAAATGTGACGTTTTTGAAAGCGCAGTCAATAAGTGTAACTTCTTGTAAAGACCAGAGGATGTGTTCCTGCTGGTTTCACTCCTCTGACACCCTCCACGGCTCATCATGCTCTTACAAAAAGAGACAGCAGAGTTTTAAATTACACAGAAGTTTTTTATCACCAATGCAAGTGATCGTCATTAACGAGCGGCAGCCTTTTTATACACTTTGTCGGCATCATTACGCTGCCGCGCGCTTTGCACAAGTGGACTATGGTTGGGCATTAGTTATGAATATATATGTATACACCCAGAATGGAAAAAAAACATCAGCGTATGTCAGCGTTTTAGAGGCATTTCGATACGTCGGGAAAGGCTGGCTAAATCATGAAGGTGTGACAGGGCCATAAGTGAGAAGAGCAACATGTTCAATATGCAAAACAACCACTGCGGAGAAAATAATGACCAGCTCTTATTTAACAGACACCTGTCCAGGATGTACCGAGAAAAGAGAATGTCATGCCGTAGTTACTTAGATGTTACTGTCAGAAAGCAGCTAGCTATCGGTCACGTTTGTTTGTTAACATCCTGATTAAAAGCAATTGGGTTGCAGGTATTAATGCATTAATGAGACACCTGCTGTGATCCCACTGCAGCAGGAACAATGACAGCGTGGTGCACGTTTCATACAGAACGTACAGCGCTGTAACATCATTGATCATTAAATCTGCAGACATGATCAGTCAGAATCTGATGTTAACAAGTGAAATGTGCGGGTCCAGGCTCAGACGAGTACTTCCCACAGCTGGGTAACAAGTGTTTTCATTGCATGGCCCTGTGGTAGAGTCTCTGTCTGTAGGATGAATATGATACATAAATCTCAATGAGCAGAAGAAGTAAACTGAGAGGAGCATTTATTAAACAGATGTGGAAATATGACAGGAAGTCTTTGGCGCTCGGACTCTGCAGGGAGATCTTTGCAACCAGAGGATGTTTTCTCTGAGCGGCTGCATGATAGATCCCCCCTCGGGTCCAGACTCTGGTGGTGGCTGTAGACGATGCTGACACCAGATGGATGACGAATTGAAGCGGATGATTCTTCGATGGCTGGTGGAGACGAGGAGGCGGAGGGGCGAGCGAGACAGCAGCATGAGAGAGCGGGGAGATGATAGGCTGACATGGAGGGTGTGGCACAGAGCTGCAGGACAGATGATGAGACAGCTGATTCCTCAATGGCAGCTGAAACATCAGAGAGCGTGTGTGTGAGAGGAATGAATGAGAAATATATGACGACTGTGAGGCATGATGATGAACTGACTGAATTTACACCAGAGCATCATGTGTTGAATCTTTACATCTCTGACCTGGAGAAGCAAGAGAGACCATCAGGAATGAGGGATTATTTAAAGGTGTTTTGATGTCATTAACATGATGCCTGCAAGACAGACTCTGTTTAGATTTCTCACAGAAAGATACGTTTGTTACAAGGAAGCAGGAAACACTACTTACGTAAGGTCAGCAGAGATAAAACATTGTGCAGGGTGGTTACTGCGATGCTAGGGGTGAGAAAAAATGAGAGGAGGGAGATTTCTTTACAAATTACACCTAAAGATGTCGAGAATCAAGTGGAAATAACATTTTGTGTGTACAGCTGAAGTTTTCCTGACAATTTCACTCAGAGAAGAGTTAAAATGTCAAAAAAAGGAAAGTTTAAATTACATTTCTTGCAAAGAGTTGACGTCACGTTGAAGCACAAAACAGTTTCCTTGTCAAAGTGCTCGTTCTCTCGTTAGCAAACACTTTCTCTTCATGCTCTTTGTGTCTGTTTACATGTCAACATGTCATCTGCATATCTGGACTGTCTGTCATCCTGCACTATTAAGGTTTAAACTAGCACAAGATGCCAGCTCGGCTAATATCATCTTGTCTTCGTTGTGCATTGTTCTTAAAATTAAGGACATTTTATCATAAACTGAAAAGCTGCCTGAGATACAGCAGTGCCTCCTCTGTTTGCTAACCCAGTGATTTTCAACCTTTTTTGAGCCGCGGCACATTTTTTACATTTACAAAATCCTGGGGCACACCACCAACCAAATGACACAAAATAACACTCTAACACAGTACATATAAAACATATAGTTGATAATATAGTTTCGAAATGTATTTATACTCACTTAGTGTGAAACCTGGGCCTGTTTCGATGAACACAAAATGGATATCCTGGCACTAATGGTAGAAAGACACACACGAAGCTCTTCCTCAACAGCTCTCAGTCTCTCTCTGTTTTTAGTTTTTATCGCAGTCAAGCTTGAGAAGCTCAGCTCACACAGATATGTGGTTGAAAACGGGAGCAATGTCAAAATAGCCTTGTTGGCCAGAATGGGGAACTCCTTGGCAACAGATAACCAAAAACTGTCCAAAGGAAGATCAGCAAAGTTTAGCTTTGAACCACGATCTTGTTTCAGTTCAATGAGTTCCTCTTGCTCCTTTAAAGTCATGTCCTTTCCAGGAACGGATGCTGAGCTGTATGGGTCCCTAAGCCAGTCAAGGCATTCTGTGAAGGCTGAAGAGAAATAAAATGACAACTTCTCCTCAAGAGTTTTCAAATGTGTGCCAATCACCTGGCACATCGCAGCAGTGTTGCCATCATGCAGTTTCTCAGTGAGTGGGAACATCTCAAGGTTGCCACGCTGCACATGTTGTTGCCAGAGCTGCACCTTTAAACGGAATCCGTTAATTTTATCAGTGCTTGTAAGCAGGTTTTCATTTCGCCCTTGGATCCGTGTGTTCAGTTCATTCAGATGATGAAATATATCAGCCAGGTATGCCAGCTTTGCACACCACTCATCACTTGCAAGCAGCTTTGAGTAATCGGACCTCTCGTTTGTCAGAAAAACTTTAAGTTCCTCTCGCAGCTCATACACACGGGCCAGCACTTTGCCGCGCGACAGCCATCGGACCTCCGTGTGGAGCAATAAGACTTTGTGTTCCGCTCCCATTTCCTCACACAAAGACGCAAATAAGCGACATTTCAAAGGTCGCGTCTTCACAAAGTTCACTATGCGCACAACATCATCCAACACAGGAGCTAGATCTGCTGGCAAGGTCTTTGCAACGAGGGCCTCACGGTGCAAAAAACAGTGCGTAACAATAACATCTGGGTTTCTTTCTTTGACCCTACTTACGAAGCCTTTGATGCGCCCGACCATGGCTGCAGCTCCATCAGTGCAGACACCTGTGCAGTTTTCCCACGTAAGCCCGCTTTTGTCAAGATATTCCGACGTGACCCGAAATATTTCCTCTCCTGTTGATTTTTCTGGCAGTGCCTTGCAAAATAGGAAGTTTTCTCTAATAGCTTCTCCATCCACAAAACGCACGTTGGCCAAGAGCTGACAATGTCCACTAATATCCGTCGACTCATCAAGTTGCAAGGCAAATTTCTTACTGATGCGCATTTTTTCCAAAACAACAGTTTCGATGTCCGCAGACATGTCATCAATACGTCTGGCAATTGTGTTATCTGAGAGAGGCACTTTAGCTATCTCTTTGGCCGCGTCAGGGCCGAGCATCTCATTTACAATGGCTTAACAAGCTGGCAGTATTAATGTTTCTGCCACAGTGTGGGACTTTTTAGATTTAGCTACGAGTTCAGCAACAAGGTAGCTAGCTTTGAGGGCTCTCTCGTTTACCTTTGTGTTTTTTCTCAAAAAAGTAGCCTGTTTCTCATTGTTTGTACGTAAGCGTACAAAATAGTCCATCGGCTTGTTTTGAACGGAAGGGTGTTTCGTTTGGAGATGGCGTTTAAGCTTGCTTGGCACCATGGCGCTATTGGATAGCTTCTCACCACACACCAAGCACAGCGGAGTCGGTGCTGTTGCATCCCCGGTGAAAGTGAATCCAAATGAAAGATAGCTTTCGCTGTTGCCTCGAGCTCACCGTCTTGTCTTTTTTCTTTTGTCGACCACTCATACTAGGGCCTTCATCTGGGTCAGAATTTGGTCCAGGGCCCTGTTCGGCATTTGCATTTTCCCTTCTCAAAAACTTCTCCATCACTGTCACTTGCTTGTCTTGCTGTGATCCCAAACTGTCACTGTCACAGTCACTGTCACGTGTCGCGCAGCACTAACTCTATTGTCTATCGCCCTCTGCTGCCACCAACTGAAATAGAAGAGTATTACATTATCTGCCACACTTTATTGCAGCATAGACACCCGACAATGGTTAATCAGGTGATATTAGATAATTTCCCACGGCACACCTGACGATCTCTCACGGCACACTAGTGTGCCGCGGCACACTGGTTGAAAATCACTGTGCTAACCATACCTGCATGCAGTGAATCACCTCTGAAGTGGAAGAAGAGCTAGACCGTGCATCAAACTACAGCTATTTGTAACGTAATGTTTAAATATCTAGCTGATTATTAGTGTTAAGGACTTCAGACGTCACTCAAATCAGTTTTGATACGTCGCTAACTAGCACATGTTCACAGATCAGTTCATCCAACTCAAATAATTCATCTCTAAACCATCCACCCTCTCTTCTGGTGTACCCCAAGGTTCTGTCCTTGGGCCCATCTTATCATCATCTACCTCCTCCCTCTTGGTCATATCTTTCGTAAACGCAACATCCAATTCCACTGCTATGCTGATGACACCAAGCTCTACTTGTCCACCAAACCCACCTCCTTTCTCCCTACCACCTCCCTTCCGACTGTCTCCATGACATCAGATCCTGGCTCACCAACAACTTCCTCAAACTAAACAGTGATAAAACAGAGTTCCTTCTCATTGGCACTAAATCCACCCTTTCAAAAACAAACAACCTCTCCATCCTCATTGACAACTCAAGTGTCTCCCCCTCCCCCCAGGTTAAGACTCTGGGTGTCCCCCTTGACAGTACACTGTCATTACAGTCCCACATCAATAGTGTCACTCAGTCAGCATACTTCCATCTCCGTAATATCTCTTGGCTGCGTCCGTTTATCTCAGTTAACACCCTGGTGATCTCCCAACTAGGCTACTGCAACTCCCTTCTTTTTGGTTAAACCAACAAATCCATCCATAAACTTCAACTGGTTCAAAACTCCCCCGCCCACATTATCACCAGAACCCCCTCCACCAGCCACATCACACGTGTCCTGTAGCAACTCCACTGGCTTCCCATCAAATACTGCATCATCTTTAAGATTCTGTTTCTCACTTTCAAGGCCATCAACATCCGAGCTCCTCAGGACCTCAGTGAGCTCCTCCATACCAAAATACCCACCCGTAGTCTCAGGTCCTCCTCTTCAATCCTCCCACCTGCTCGCTCAACCACCATGGGGTCGAGAGCCTTCAGCCGCTCGGCCCCCTGCCTCTGGAGCTCTCTCCCCCAGGACGAACAAAATTCCACCTCAGAACTCACCTTTTCCGCCAAGCCTACTCACTTTAATTTGTCTCTATGGGACTAGAATGACTTCACTTTAATTTTTCTAGCATTGTATTGTTATTCTGTTGTATTTATGTATTTAGTTACTGTTGAGTGTTGTTTTTAGTGTTCATATGTTGTAAGGTGACCTTGACCTTGTCCAGAAAGGTGCCTATAAACAAAATGCATTATTATTATTATTTACCTGCATGCAGTAAATCACCTCTGCAGAGGAAGGGGAGCAGAACCGTGCGTCAAACTGCAGCTATTTGTAACGTTATGTTTAAATATCTAGCTGATTATTATTGTTTAATACTTCAGACGTCACTCATATCAGTGTTTAATACATTGCTCACTAGCACATGTTCACAGATTAACCCTTAGCTTCATGCTAGCTAAGGATCATCCACCTCCTGAATTGTGAGCTGAAACCACTTCACTGTAGAGTGCATCCACCCTGCTCCCTCAGAGTAGCACTTCACTGTGTGATGAGAAACAACAACAACAACAGAGATGAACTCGATGCCGTCGTTTTAAGTCTCTGTAATAATAATGATAATAATAATGAGGTGTATGTTGTGATGCTAGTTAGGGACTCTTCTGATCACAGGATGTTCTCATCAGGATGTTCTTCAAAGAGAACGTCTGCAGCTCTGCAGGTAGGTCAAAGGAATGTATTGACAGGCTCTACCAGCCCACAGGCACCGCTGAGAGTTTAAGTCAGAGCTGATGAAGCTGACCCCCTGTCGGGACTGCTAGCTCACATGCTAATAAGCAGCTAAACACAGAGCTTCCATGGGCAATCACACTCCTGTCCCTCCAGCTGGAAGATAGCATTGATCAGAGCGTGTGTGGTGGCGATGTTTTTAATCGGCTCAGAGAGAGAAAGGAAGAGCCCGCTGAGAAAATGTTCGAGGGAGGTTAGGACGCAGACGCTGATAAACACACCCAAGAAAAACTCTGTGAAAGAGACCGTACAAATTAAGACAAAGCAAACCAAAGGGCTGATGTTGCTGATTTAAAGACACAACTCTTCAGATCAGAGAGAGGTTTAAAGGTTTATTCTAACTCGCTGTTTGCATGATGTTTGGATAGATTAATGTATAAGAGATGAGACCGCTTTGAATGCTAATTAAAGCACATACAGAGTAAGAAACATGTCTTTAAAGCTCTGCAGCTTGGTGCAGTCTGCTCTTGTTTTGTGTCTGATTGCAGAGATGAGCTGTCAGTATCCCCTCTCTCTGCTGCACAGACCTGCACCAAGCACTCTCATGCATGGAAATAATGGACGGTTTATTTCGGTACACTGACTTTGTGATTTCAAAGTGCAGAGACTTCCTGTGTGGTTCTTTAGAAAACACAGCAGTCTTATTGCAGCAGCACATTTCTAATAAAGTCCACACCAAGCTTTTTTTTAGAAGAAGGGATCAGAGTGAGGAAGAAGCTGCTCACCTTCATCTCCCTCTCTGAACATCAGACCAGTAACCTCTTATTTAGACTCTGATTTAAAGTCTGCCGTGTGATTGATTCATGCACGGAGCCAGTGTTTCACACTAGCAGCAGCCAGCGGCTCTCCTGTCTGAAGTGAAGATGAGCTGGAGCCGCTCGCGGAGGTGTGAGACTGTCTTTGAGCCAGTGTTGACAGGCGAGTGGCAGGTGACCGTCTGCCCGGCGCTCTGTCATGTCTGAGGGGCCGTAAAGGCAAGAGATGAGGTATTCTTCCTCCCTGAAGGACGGCAGGCCCTCACAGAGTGTCTTTGAGGTTTGTTTTCTCAGCTATATTTAATTTGGAGCTGCAGAGTGTTTGTAACCTGGAGATGGAGCTGTGTGGATATTCTCTGGAGGATCAGCTGCTTCGTGACCTCTCTCTCTCTCTGGGGAGACACAGTATTCCTGGGGCCCGGGTTTCAAGGAGGGGGCACACCGCCGTGTGTGTGTGTCTACGACGGAGTCGGACGACAGTTGAATTAATAGATTTTCCGCAGAGACTGTAAAAAGAAGCTCACTCTGCTCGTTTCTGTGAGGAATTATCCTCCGGCGAGCACTCTGACATCTAATGTGGCTCCTAAAATGTCAGATAAGGCAGCGCGGGATATTTTGGGGACATTAGCTTGACATTAACACTAATGATGTTGGAATGTGGATACAAGCTGACATCTAGCACTCGTCCCAAATGCCTCATCATTCTGCTGTTGTCTGCCGCAGCCGGAATGGCCCAAACATTTCATAATGTGCAGTATCAGGAATGTATAATTCTTTGGATGTAGAGTCATTATGTAGCGACTAAACCGAGAGAGGAAGCTGAATGAAACCAGCAGAGATTTGTTTTCTAACACACTTCATACACACTGAAGTTTTTTTTGCAATGTATTGATTGCATCAAAATCACTTTTTTTTTTTGTTGCTTTTTTATAGACCCCCTTTCTCTTTTTTTACCCTCTTTAGCTTTTCTGTGTTGATATCTTTATTTCTGTGTCCATCTACAATCTTAAACACAGAAACACACTAGTTTTACCTCATTGATCAGTGGGTAGTGAGAATAGGTGAATAAATCTTTGAGCAGTGACCCGTGGAAACATCCAGAGGAGTGGGCTGAGCCTCTCCAGGTGATTTGGTCATGGACAGTGGGTCCGTACTTCACAACTTTGAAAAGCCCTTTTCCTTTTGGCAGGTCATGAAGTGTACACTTCTCTAATGTCTCACCTTCAACATTAATGTCTCAGAGGCGTGATAGTGGACCAAGTTGTCTCTCTGCTGCACTGACACTGGAGGTAGAGACAGAGAAGCAGATGAGTTTTTCTCTACTCACATCCTGACGTGTCGTATTTTATTGTATTATTATATATATTGTGTCATAAGTAATAAAAAGTCTTATATGTTTCTCTAGTCAAGTTAATATTCCTCTAAAAGTACCTCTAACATCGGACTTCCACCAGATCCGTGTCAGGTCTGAGGTTTTCCCACTGTAATTACTGAATGATTCTCCTCCTCCTGTCCTCATCTATGATGTCTATGTGGTCCTCTTAAAACCTCTGACCTGTTGGGGGAGGCCTGGCCCCGCCCATCAAGATGGTTTGTTGTTGTAGTTAAGTGAAATACGATCTGGTGATAACACAGAGTGTTTTATTTTGAAAATGAACCGGATGTTCTCATTTTGTTTTGGTGCCTGACTTCCTGTCCCGCTCCATCTGCTCTGTTGAGATTGATGCGTCGTGCTCCGGCATCCGGCAAAAATAGAAGTCTTGTGTATCTGATCTGGAGGGCTCCGACCTGCTGGATCAGAGACGCAGCTGGATCGTAACGGAGCAGATCCAGTGGAAGTTAACACATTGACTAGAATAGAAACCTATCAGATCCGGTACTGTGATGGATTGGAGATGGACCAGACATGAATTCCTTATTTTTTTTTTAAAGTTCCAGAAATATTTGTGAAAAACCATGTGTGTGTCAGACTGACAACCTCTCTATTTCCATGTTGCATAAAGGTAGTCTGTGTTTTGCACTCTGCCTCCTGGTGGATCATTGGAGCATTGCATGAATCATTAGTAAAAGACTAACCTCACTGAGAGCGTGGAGGTTAAAAACACCTGTCTGATTCTCTTGGATTGAGAGCGTTCAGTCTCAATGTATATATTTATGGCTTACACACACCTCTCCTTCCCTCCCACATTCAAACCAACACTCCTCGGCTCTTCGCTAGCTACTGATCACTGTTCAGTGAGTGTGTCCCGTTACCGTCAGGACGAGATATCGACCTGAACATCTGCTTAGAAAAGACTCCTGAAAACAACAGGAAGGAGAGTCCTCCTCCACTCCGTCTGCTCATTTCCATTTCACAGGCTGCACACAAACACACACACACACACACACACACACACACACACACACACACACACACACACACACACACACACACACACACATACACACATATATACACACAAACACACACACACAAACACACACACACACACACACACACACACACACACACACACACACAAACACACACACACACACACACACACACACACACACACACACACACACACACATACACACATATATACACACAAACACACACACACAAACACACACACACACACACACACACACACACACACACACACACACACACACAAACACACACACACACACACACACACACACACACACACACACACACTGAGCTGTTTTGTGCAGAAAATGGAGGAAAAGTATATATACTGCATCCAATATTTACAGCCAATTATGGTCCAGTAAAGCGCCCCTCCATCATGTGTGCCCTTCTGCATCGTAAACTGCCGCTGCAGGTGATTGAGTGCTGTGGGACTGAATGATTATGCTAATCATTAGCTACTTTCAGCCAGGACAGGTGTTTGATCATCGCAGAGACAAAGGGGAAGAGCTGCTTCAGCCTCTATATTAGCCTCATCATTGCAGCACCGGCAGGAACAAGACATCCAGTATTTGAAGCATTGACAACTTAATTTATCCAAGTGATGGCTTGAGAAAACAGCTCTCTGTGCCGTAAATAATCTTTACAGACTCCCTGCAACGTTAAAAAGACAATGTACAGGAAGAGCAGAGTCAGAGGGGGAATCAATGAGTCTTTTCATGGTGTTTTCAAATGTATTTTCATAAACCTGTTATTCAAAGCTCTTTCAAACCGCCTCAGATTAACCTCTTCATACCTGCACACACTCACACTGACAAGGTGCTGGTCTCATTGAGGGGAGAGTTTGGGGTTCATTGTCTTGCTTTAGGACACCATAGCGTGATGAAAGAAGGCGTGGGTCATCTTCTAGAATATATTTTAAGATTATTTTATTGGTTTTTAAATCTCTTAATGGTCTTGCTCCTTCTTATTTATCAGATTTGCTTTTATCATATGAGCCAGTGAGAGCCCTCAGGTCTCCCGGTAGTGGACTTTTAATTGTACCAAAAGCTAGAACAAAGACTCACAGTGAGGCAGCTTTTTATCATCACGGCCCATGTCTGTGGAAAACCCTACCTGAAGATCTGCGGGCTGCACAGAACATCTAAATTTTTAAAGGCACACTCAAGACTGACGTTTTTAGTCTCGCTTTAACTGAGTTTTATTCTTATAACAGTTTTACTCACCTTACTTTATTTATTTATTATCTAGTTCAAATTTTAGTCACTTTTTATTTATTTATTTTAAGTATAGCATCTTATTTTCTTTTAATGGTTTAATATTTTAGTGTTTTAGAAATGTATTTTATTTTAGTGAGTTGAATTTCCTGTGTTGAGTTTTAACATCTGATGTTTCCTCCAGTGTTTCCTCATTAAGATATCATGAGAGCGTTTCTTTAGTTCGTTCAGCAACTTCTTTTTTATTTTTCATTTATTTATTTATTTTATTTTTATTGTTATTGTTATTATTGTTGCATAAATTCTGTTCGTAACCTTCTGATTGTGGGGTGGGTTGGAGGTTGGGGGTCGGGGCTGGGGCTGGGATTAATCAATCAATCAGACTTTATTTTTATTTTCATGTATGTCTTTTTTTAAATGTATTCTATTTTAAGTTGTTTGAAACACATTAGAGCCCATAATTCCCTGTCCAGTTTGACAGCAGCAATAAACATATTTACCTGTTACCTGTTTATTCTACAGGTCCTTCCTGTTTCTGCGTCACCCTCAATCAGAGATATGAAGTCATGAATGTATTACATGACAGATAAAAGCACCTGTGAGTGATCAGACATAAACCTCTTGGGTCAGAAAGGTTGGATAAATGTCGGCATAAACATTTTTTCATAATCTCTTATTACAGCTGAAGCCTTTTAGTGTATTCTTAAGGTTCTGTTTTTGCAGCTCAGCTCCGTGTAAAGGTTGTCAGAAGGTGTTGGTGTTATTTAAACCTCAAAGTCAAAGGTAACTGTACCTGTTTGTATAATTATAGACGCTTTAACCAGAGCCTTTGTTTCTACTAAGCACAGTTTAGTAGCCTGAAGCTTACAGGAGATGAATCACAGTCTGTGAGCTCTGAACGCCCACCTTACACCAACCTTTCAGCCTCTGTGCATGAGAGAGATGTTATATTTACCGGCATCAAAATAAAGATTTCATTGAACATCAGGCAGGCAGCAGATATGAGACCTGCAGATCATGACATCAGCATTTACCTGAGGTCCTCCTGTGGCAGAGGCCTCCTCATGAGGCTTCAGGAGTCTGGACGCTATGCATGCCTTTTATATTATATTAGATAGATTGCAGATTAAATTGCATTGTTGCATGTTTTTATATTTTAAACGAGTGATTTGAATCTTTATCCAAAGTTCCGCTGTTCATAAATGTTGGTAATTGTTCATCAGACTGCAAAGAAGAAGAGACTCAGAGGAGACTGAATGTACGGCCGCTAACAGTGCAGACAGTGATACTAGTAATGTTGTGAATGCAGGAAATTCTGATGCTACAAAGCAGACCAATCACAGAGCTCGCAGTCTGCATAGTTTCATTATGTAGTTACATTTTATAAGGGGGTGCAAGTCAGGTTACAAGTGTAGGCTTTTGCGTAGGTACTGGGCTACAAGGAGCTCCGGGGTATGGAGGTCAGATTTAGATCAGGTCTGATCACACCATGATGGAGGACCAAGCAACAGAGACGTACGCCTCGATGACATTTCATAAATTTATATTAATGCTGCATGTAAACAGACGGATGAGATGATGTGAACGATTCTCCGTCTTCACCTCAGATGCTTTTATTCTTCCTGTTTCGAGTCTCTCTCCTGAGTTTGCACGCCATCACCTCTGCCTGCTTGCTCTGAGTGAATTGTGGTTTAGTGGGGGAATCATTCAGAGCAGAGTTGGGTGTGTGTGTGTGTCTGATTGGTCCTGATTGAGATCAGGTGTGAGGAGTTTATATATACATGTGAGTGTCACAGCTCTGTGCTGATTCATTGTCTCACCTTCAGAGACTGTGAGAGCTTCCCTCTGAATATATGAACACTCAGTGTGTCTGTATGGAAACTGCTGAAGATCTTTTTTCTGCAGGTTTCAAAGCAGTTTCTAGTTTCTATAGGACAGTAGTTGGTTTTCATTGGGCCTATTTTTTTGTTTTTTTAAGTTATATTTTTTGGCCTGTTTGCCTTTATTTTAGAGGACAGCTGAAGAGAGACAGGAAATGTGGGGAGTAGAGAGTGGGGGAAGACATGCAGGAAATGGTCGACCGGCCGGGAATCAAACCGGCGACCCCTGTTACGAGGACTGTAGCCTCTGTATGTGGGGTGCTTAGACCGCTAGGCCCCCAGCGCCCCCATTGGGCCTATTTTCACCCAAGCGTTTTCTGTTAACCCTTTAAAGTGACTTCGGCAGCGCTGGTTTAGTTCACCTGGCTCCAGTTTTGTTTTGGTTGTTTCTTCTGACGTTCATACTGAACGTAAATTGCTTGGAGGCTGTCAGGAAAAAATAAAGAGGGCAAAGTTGGTGTGAATGTTTTGGTTGTACTTGAAAAACACACGCATCCCACCCTGGAATTTTGAGAAGACTTTAAGGAGTTATGAGCGTATGTAAATACAACTTAGCTAGTTCACTGACAAGCTTTTCCAGCAACTTCTCCGAACAGTCAGAAAATTGGTCCGTTACTGTTAAAGTAAAGGGGGATAAGATGCTTAACCTTTACAGCACCTGCATGTGGTCGCACCCAACAGGAAGTATATAACCGGGCGCTCTTTCTTGAGTGATTGCTGCTGCTGAAGTTTATTGCTTAGTTATACATTACTGAATATTCTTAAATAAATGCTCACCTTGGGTTTGCTTAGTCTCCTGCCTCTGTTTGCGTTCCTCTAACATTCATCTTGCAGAGGATTGTTAAAATGTCTAAACTGGCTGGGGAGAGAAACTGCAGTGAACCCTCAGAAATATGTGGCAAATATGGAAATGCATCACATTTCGTAATTTCAATACTTCTGCAAATCAAATGAACATTCAGCGGAGCCAGATCATTTGGATCGTCTGAGGGCTGAACAGTTGTCACAGGATGCCGTTTGAATGCTAAACATGTCAGCGTGTGACAATCAGCCTTCTGTCTCCTGCGTCTCTCTGATTCTTGGGGGTTAATGCCTGAGCACAGATTTGCTCTTATTGCTTTCTGCCGGCAACTTTAATCAAGGACTGTGTAGGACAGGCATGAAACGGCGACACTGCGTCGGTAAGAGTGCCCGCGTCATCAAAATAATAAGTCATCCCCAACAACCTTGACTTCACTCGCCTCTTTGATTTGAGGATTCTTTTTAGCACCATCACACAGATGAAACCCTGATCCCAGAGTAAAGCTGGAAGGGAGATTGGAGCAATTTTAGGATATATGAGACGATAAATGGGCAACAATTGGAAGAAAAGTCTCCCTCTCTGATAGTCAGCTCCATGTCTTCCTCCTTAGTCCTCCTGAAGAGTGTTTTCTGCTTCACGTGCTCACTCAGGACTGTCCTGCAGGTCCACAGAAGCCCTGCGGTGAGACGATGGCACGCATTCAGGCTGATCACTGAAGGTGAATGACTTTCACTTGCGAGAAGCTGAACCTGAAAGCTCAACAACAAAGCCGGCAGCAACTTTTATTATGCATACGGGGAAACTGTGAGACTTCTTTGGCAGATTCAAGGTCAGATTTCACAGAGAAATCTCCTCGGAGAACAGAAGTGGCTCTGGAGTTTGTCCAAAGTAGCATCTCTGCCATCTGGTCACAGCCGTCTGACAGTGATTATGAACACACACCAAATGGAAGCTTCTTCTTCATGTGCTTCAGAGCAGCTCGCAGTAAAACAAACTGTCTGCAGTATTCCTCCACATGAAAGAGAGCTCACATCAATCGTTTGGAAATGAAGATTTAGCATTTCTGACTCTTGATTAAAACTTCCTTCATGTCATTCACACTGAGAGTATTTATTTTAATCACCGAGGGGAAAAACTCGAGCTGCGTTCAAGATGTCAAATAATTATGCTTACAGAAACACTTCAGCTGAAAGTGAACGCTGTCTTTAAATCTGACCTTCTTTACATTCATGCAGCTGTTGAACGTTGGTGATTGACCCGAGTAATATATGTTATATAGGATAAGAAAAAGGCTCTTTTGGCTTTTTTATTTCCTAGAAACACATTCTATGGTAAATTAATGTTGTAAAGGAATTTTCAATAACCAAATAGAAATATTAATATCAAAAGCAGCGGCCAAACAACTTCAACTCAACTCAAACTTTCTTGTCATTCATCTGGATATCTTGTATACAGCTGAACGAAACTGCGTTTCTCACATGGCAGGTGCAAAGTAGTTCAAGTGCAAATAAAACAACAGACAAACAATACATGGACAACAAAGACAGAATATAAAAAACAAGACGAAACAACAACATGAGGACAGACTAGAAAAGGGCTGACTATGTGAGTTAAACTAAACTAAATGTGGACAATAGAGTGACCCGGATAAGCAGAGGAAGATGGATGGATGGATGGTAATGTTTCATATAGAGGCGCTTCAAGTGAAGCAGTGGCTTGAGGCCCCAGACCAAGAGGAGATCCAGGGTGATTCCTAAGGAGAGGTGCCTGATAACTTAAGGCTCTACCTCCCATACTACTTTTGAATGTGTGTCATCCCAGCAGCTTCGTCTACTTCTTCCACTGTCTGTGCAAACAAGACAAAGCTTCTGCTCGCTGTTTTCACTGAAAACACATTCATGTCGTTTGTTTCACTTTCAGATACAGGACATATTTACAGCACGTCTTCACTTTATACTCTGAGTGTGTTTTTGTGTGTGTTCTTGTGTGCGTCTCTGTCCAGTCAGCATTTTGCCGGCACATCCGTCACCATCTGAAGCAGCAGAACAATATGTCTGTCTCTTCTGTCCTCACTGAGTGTGACAGGAATTTACTCAGTTTGCCAGAAGTCATCATCAGCAAAACGAAGAAGACAGAGCTGTATGGTGGAAGACATATTCTGTGACACAGTGTGATGTCTTATTAGATGCAGTGTGTGTTTGTGCGTGTGTGTGTGTGCGTGTGCGTGTCGGAGGAGAAATATCTGGCCCTTGTGTTATCCTTGTCAGCAGCCCCTTGAGGCTAAATGTACGAGTTCTGTGCCGGCGCCTCCATTGTGCGTCTCCTTAAAAGCCTCTGTTGTGATCTTTTATATTCTATTGGCTCGGTGATGAATAGGCTGCAAATAGGCGGGCGGGAGAAGCATCCGTTTATCATAATCACTCTGAAAATAATATGGGAGATCCATAACAATGTTGGCCCCATCTGCAAATTCAGACCCAGGAATTGAAGTGAGGTGTCACGCTGAGACAAGAATTGTGTCTGTGTAATGATTAAATTCACACAAACAAAGAAAAAATCGACTCAGCTCTGAGAGCTGCAGAGATGAATCATTTTAAAACAGAGTAGCTAAACAGCCAAAGAGCAGGCGCGGTGTGATCTATCATCCATGTGCTTCAAACTCTAAAGTGCTCTCATTCTGCTCTGTTTAACTAAGTCCACACAAATGTAACACCCGCTCAATTAACGTCCATATTATCATCTTCTGCTCGACATATTGGGACACTGACCTGCTGGAAATGTGCAGATTTAAAGCGTGCAAATCATCAACCATGCAAAAATGTAAAATCCTGTGAGATGATCCAAGAAGCTGCAGTGTTCGCTTTGTGCACGATATTTCAGATTTGGCTGGAACAAATAAAGATGACCTCTTGTTCATTGATATAAACAGTGATTTAACCTCAGAGAACAAACAGGGGCTGTTGGTTTACTGCTGCTCAGTCAGGTATGATCTCTATTGTGACTCCTGTTTAAACAATACAATCAAGTCGAGTATACGATCAACCAAGGACGAAATTTTGATTTCAGAGGTGGGGAGGGTGATGGCAAAATAATTTTTAATAAAACTCTAACTCTTTCAGTTCACTGTGTTTTCTAGTAGTTCTTCTAGTTTTCTAAAGCTACTTTTGAGTTTACTGTTCCCTTTTTTGGTTTGACTGGTTGTAAAGCATGTAGCAAAACATTATCACCCAATTCTGTTTCACCTTGTTAGTCAACTTCACTCCAACTCAGTACCACCAATTTTACACTTATTTTTGGAATATATGGTAAACAGACCTCATTTTGTAACTGCAAGCTTATGAGACTTGCTTTTGGTATGATCTGTACATTTCTCCACAGCCTTTTTCAAATTTCTGAACCCAGCAGAGACAAATGCTAAATCAGCGTTTTTCGCCAGTGAAGACTTGTCAAGTTGAAATGCTTTCACACTGTAAAAGCACAGGACTCCATTCACACTATGACAGTAATGAATCCAAGGAAATTCTTTAAACCATTTCTCTTGGAAATGTAAGCTTCTGTTTGCAAGTTTTTGAACTGCTTTTTCTTTTGGATTAGACTGATATGGCTCAGTTATCTAATCTGGCCCTGCTCTTCCATCTTGTGCTCCTTTACTGCCTGAGCATCCACTGACCCCTGGCTGCTGCTGATCCAGCTAAGATAAACATAACAAAAGGTTGAATATCTATGAGCAACTTATAATTTAATAAATTACAATAATGACGAAAAATATTGCCAAATAAGCTAGTTTGTCACCCCCTCCCTACTGTGAGTTCCTGACCAAGCTCATGAACTCACTGCTTAGATGTTACTATTTCTTACCAATATCATCACCCTAACATTTGTCACAATGCTTAATCTCATGACTAACACAGGTTTGTTCTTTCAACCTCCCTGTGAGCCTTCAGCCTCTCCTCCTACATCTCCTCCAGCTTCTCCTCCTCTACCTCCTCCAGCCTCTTCTCCTCCATCTCCTCTAGCTTCTCCTCCTCTACCTCCTCCAGCCTCTTCTTCTCCATCTCCTCCAGCCTCTTCTCCTCCATCTCATCTAGCTTCTCCTCCTCTACCTCCTCCAGCCTCTTCTCCTACATCTCCTCTAGCTTCTCCTCCTCTACCTCCTCCAGCCTCTTCTCCATCTCCACCTCTCCTCCTGTATCTCCTTCTGCATCTCTACTATTCGTCACCTGACAAAAATATATTGATGCATGACATGAACAGTGGGACAATTTGGGGTGCAACAATCATCAATTTTGATGATACGGTTATAGAGGAAAAAACTTAGTTTCACAATTATCATGAGTTTGGATGTATAAAATCACATTTGTAATCTGAGGTTTTGTTGTATTTTTAATAATAAAAACAATAATAACAATAATAATAATACATTTTATTTATCAGTACTTTCAATAAAACTCAAAGAAACTTTATAAGAGTATTGAGAGCTCTGTAATTGATGAGGAGGATCTTGAAGTGATATGCTGCTTTATTGGGAGCCAGTGAAGGTGTTGCAGGATGGGTGTAACACATTTCTTTGAGTAACTTACACTTTGACTTCTAAAGAAGTCTCTTATGTCCACTTTTCTTTTTTTTAGACATCCTGGCTGCGCCTATTTAACAAATACACATACACACATATACACTCACGCACGCACGCACATCTGATATTACAATCCTTCTAGCTGACGTGACCCAGGCAGAACAAACGCCCAATTTACAGTGGCAGATTAATAAGGACTCCTCCTCGGCAACTAGAAGACCGGTGTGCAAGCAAGATGGAGTGACAGCGGGGACGGCCAATCACACAAGAAACTGCAGAGCCAATCCAGGAGCTTGTGGGTGGTCCAAACTAAGGGAAACAGGCTTCAGCATGTCTATGGGGTTCAGCTTCAGCAGCCGTTTTCCGCTTGATCCTAGTTATATTGACTATAAAGGGCAAACAAGACTAAAATTTGACTAAAACTAAAAAGTATTTTCGTCTAAAAACTGAGGCTAAATCTAAAATAGTTACCATGATTAATACTGCAAGGAACCCCATTCAATTAAATGTTAAAATGTTCATTTTTACAGCAAAGGTAATGTCTACTGTAGTCTGCATTTCCAACATGGCAGCTTCCATCTCTGAGTTTCAACAGCCCTCTTCAGAAATTATTGGATGCTGCTTCAGAGACCACGTCCATGTTTCCTTCAGTCTTTGCTCTGTGCATGTAGCATTCACATCTCTGTAGTTAGTAGCAGAGACACATCCATGGACAGATAACCTGCTCGTAAACTAACGGTAACCACGTGTAGTCTGAGCCTCGGGGGAGGTGTCACAGACACCCGGCAGGTAGTGAGTTTATTAAACCCGACGCAGCCGTGGAGAGAGAAACGCTCTCACTCTGCAGCTCAACAGTAAATCAAGAGACAGCGATGAGAGAAAGAGGAGGCTGGGAATGCTTCGCTGTAATATTTATGAATCGTCCTTTTGTTGTGGCAGAGCTGGGAGACAGACAGCAACGCAACATCCGTCCCTGGAGCTGGAAGCTATTTGAATGTTGAAAAATGCATGAGTGTTTTTATTGATAGGAACACAGATCGCCCTTTGATGGATGGAGCCTGATACCTCAACACAAACAGGAGGGAGGGGGAGACCAGCTCCTTCTTATGTGTTTACTGTCATTAGGCTTTATTTATAATGCCCTGACTGAGCGCGTGGGCGAGTGTGTGTCAGTCTGTGAGAGGGTCATCAATAAGAACTGGAACGCCAGCAGAAAACATATTAGTCACACATATAACTGAACAAAACACTCCTCTGAACTGAGTTTTTTTAATACTCCGACATGGAAACAGACCCTGCAGACACGGCGAGAGAAACAAGCTAACGACTTGTAACGACAGGAAACACAGCTAACGACAGGAAACACAGCTAACACCAGGAAACACAGCTAACACCAGGAAACACAGCTAACAACAGGAAACACAGCTAACGACAGGAAACACAGCTAATGAAAGGAAACACATCTAACAACAGGAAACACAGCTAACACCAGGAAACACTGCTAACGACAGGAAACACAGCTAACGACAGGTAATACAGGTAACGACAGGAAATACAGCTAGCGACAGGAAATACAGATAATGACAGGAAACACAGCTACTGACAGGAATCACAGCTAACGACAGGTAACACCGCTTACAACACCTAACACCAGGAAACACAGCTAATGCTAGGAAACACAGCTAACACCAGGAAACACAGCTAACACCAGGAAACACAGCTAACGACAGGAAACACAGCTAACGAAAGGAAACACAGCTAACAACGGAAATACAGGTAATGAAAGGAAACACAAGTAACGACGGGGAATACAGGTAACGACAGGAAACACAGCTAACGAAAGGAAATACAATGTTACAACGTTACAATGTCATTTAGCAGACACTTTTATCCAAAGCGAGTACATACGAGAACAAGAACAACACAAGCAAAGATCTAGACAAGAGAAAACAAGATCAGTACGAGTAACAAAGTGCTTTAAGTCAATTTGGATGCAGGTACTGCCAAGCAGTGTAAAGGCAATGCACAAAAGTAAGTAAGGATTTAAAAAAAAAAATTTTTTTTATAATAATAAGGAAAATCTACAATGAAGCAACCAAACAATTTAAGACCTTCCATTATCATCATCAACAATTAACATCACCACAATAATGACCAAAGTCCCAAGTTCTGGGTCACTCAAGAGCTGAACTCAGATTCCCAGAGTAGAGAAGGACAGTGCGCATCAATTGTAGCTGGAAGACATGATCTGCCACTGGGGACAACAGTGGAGAACAGTCTAGCTAAGTGCATAGTGCATCCTAAAGAGCTGGGTCTTTAGCTGTCAGATACTGATAAAGACAGAAAATACAGCTAACGACAGGAAACACAGCTAACGACAGAAAATACAGCTAACGACAGGTAACACCGCTTACAACAGCTAACACCAGGAAATACAGCTAAGGCCAGGAAACACAGCTAACGACAGGAAACACAGCTAACGACAGGTAACACAGGTAACGACAGGATATATAGCTAACGACAGGAAACACAGCTAAAGACAGGATATATGGCCAACAACTGGTAACACAGCTAACGACAGGTAACACAGCTAACGCCAGGAAACACAGCTAACGACAGGAAACACAGCTAACGACAGGTAATACAGGTAACGACGGGAAATACAGCTAGCAACAGGAAATACAGATAATGACAGGAAACACCGCTAACGACCGGTAACACAGCTAATGACAGGAAACACATCTAATGACAGGTAACACTGCTTACAACAGCTAACGACAGGTAACACAGCTAATGCTAGGAAACACAGCTAACACCAGGAAACACAGCTAACAACAGGAAACACAGCTAGCGACAGGAAATACAGCTTACGACAGGAAACACAGCTAACGACAGAAAATACAGCTAACGACAAGAAACACAGCTAAAGACCGGAAATACAGCTAACGACATGAAATACAGGTAATGACAGGAATCACAGCTTACAACAGGAAACACCCCTAACGACAGGAAACACAGCTAATATCAGGAAACACATCTAACGATAGGAAACACCGCTTACAACAGCTAACACCAGGAAACACAGCTAACGCCAGGAAACACAGCTAACGACAGGAAACACAGCTAACAACAGGAAATACAGCTAACGGCAGGAAACAGCTAACGACAGGAAACACCGCTAACGACGGAAAATACAGCTAACAACAGGAAACATAACACCTGACAGAGTTTTTCAGCTCAGCTTCAGTTCGTGTTGCTCGGATGTTGAAAGTTGTGTGATGATTGTGAATTTTCAGTAAGTGGAAACATTGATCTTAAGTGTTTTGGATGCAATAAAACAAAATTTCCTCAGACCACAGACCTTTGTCCGTCTCAATCTGATTCAAACCTTCAGATCATCATCATGATCATCATCATCATCATCATCATCATCATCATCATCATCATCATCATTCGGGGACACGGAAAGAGAAAGATTGGAAAATGTTCCTCCTCTCTGGCGTTGCTAAGCAGCAGTCATCCAACCATAGCCGGTCTGACAGGCGGGCCACTCCTTGAATACCATCAGCGGGGTAAAGATGGAGGCGCTGAGAGGGTGGCAGGGACTCAACTCACACTGAAACACACACTCACACACACATCTCACATTCCCTGAGACTAGAGGACCATCAGCCGGATGGTGTATCAGTCGACTAAGAGGCTGCACTTCATTCTTTTCTTTGTCTTATGATCCATTTTCATGTGGAAGCTTTTTTTTTCCTGCACTGGTGGAAGAATTAAGTTCCTCTGTACATACTCCAGCCCATTTTTATTGACAGATTTACATTCCTCTACACCATAAATCCAGTAATCTCTGAATTATCATGCTTAATCTCCGGCAAACTGTGACTATAAGATCTTCAGAGAGTGATCCTTCGCTGCTCGCAGATTTATTAAAAGCTCTTTCTGGTGTCTTGAGCAGATTTCATCAAAGGACCTAGAACGTCTTTTCTTTAAACTTATATACACACTGAATACACACACTCACTGAATACACACACACTGAATACACATGCTTTACAGTATTTAAAGTGAGAGACACTGCAGAGATGTTAGAGCTCTGTTTCCCACCAAGGCTTTTGCGTTGATACAGAACACAAACTCTGTCAGTAAGTGTTGCATGGTAGTATTTGTAGGTGCATGATTCTTCTTCAGAGGACACAATAGATTCCTCTTTAATCTGGGAAGGCTTTGGGATCTTGTAGAAAGAGCTAAAAGAAGGATGTTTAGTATTTTGGTATCAATTATAGACCAGTAAACCTAAAGCCATATTGATACCTGCTGCGATACCTCTGCAACACAAATTGAACTCCTAGGCACCCAAAACTGGTTTATGTTGTTCATTTTGATTTTCAGCCCATACAGAGAATACAACCGTCCTAAAAAATATTTTTGAGACATAAAACAAACTTTGATCATGCTCCGTCGGCATGTACTGTTTTTTTTTTTTTGTATTTTGGTCATTTTATGGGCGTCAGTCATCGTGCAAGCTCCCCGCCAACAGTCCTCGGACTAATATGAAACAAACATAATGTTTGCATTTTCATAAGACGTCACAGGGACTTGATGTCAGTATTTGCAGAATCGTGCATCATATTCTCAGTGTGGTTGTCTGAGCAGGCAGGTTCTTGGACACCAGATGTTGAGGCCAATGACAGACTTTGTTTAACGACATCACGAGATCTTTCAAATCAAACAAAGTTCAACAAAAACGAATAACCTAGGCAAAACGAAGCAGCAGAGGCAACCAGGCTGAGAGAGAGAAGATGTTCCAAACATTACAGCTGAGCTTCCACATGGGTAAACAAACAACAACACAAGGTCTATCAAATATCCAGTTTCAAGGTCTTGATGCACCTCACTGGCACCTGGAAGCTAACCTATGTAGCACCACACAGATACAAGCACGATCTCACCTGTTCACCACAGCGTGCTCCTGAAAGATCGGTCTAAGAGAAGTTCATTAATCGGGGAGAAAAGCAGGACAAGCTTCATCAGAAGTGCCAATCTGGACTTCTTCTTTATTGAAATATAAACCATAAGGATGAGGCAGTGGGAGGTGCTGATGTGAGCCTGGAGGTACAGTGCCTGCGGAGAGACATTAGGCTGCAGGCTGCATGCAGTAGGAACGATTTATGGTCTTTGCAGATTCTCTGTGAATCTGCTAAATGAAAACAATCCAACCGTTTCCCGACATTTACGACTCCTAGAGAGAGGGGAAAAAAGGCGATGACGTGGTAACAACATTTGCGCCTCTCACCCTGAGTGTGACATCACAGCAACATGGCCAACACGTGGATAAAAGCTGTTTCATGCCCAAAACTTTGATATTATTGTTGGTAAAAGTGTGCATCCTGAAATCAGAGCACTCACACAGGACTTTCACCATGTCCGGTCCGTCTCCGATCCAATGCGGTCCGGCTTCGTGCTCTCTGGTCCGTCAACACCCATCGGTTGCGTTTTCAGAACACAGCACGGAGCAGGACTGCCGGATAGCTGGAGTCATGCGACCAAGGTTTTCCTGCAATCACTAAATCAAGGATTCTCCTCCTCCTCTCCTCATACATGTTGTCTTTATGGTCCTCTGAAAACCTCTGACCGGTTGACTCCAGGCCTAGCTCCGCTCATCATGACATTTAATTGTCAAAGTTACGTTAAAAACGATCTGACGGTAACACAGTGTTTTATTCTGAAAATGAACCTGACTTTTTCATTTTGTTTGGTGCCTGACTTCCTGTCCCACTCCATCTGCTCTATTGAGATTGATGCGTCATGCTCTGGCATCAGGCAGAAATAGAAGTCTTGTGTATCTGATCCGGAGGGCTCTGACCTGCCGGATCAGAGACGCAGCCAGAACGCAAAGGAGCGGATCCAGTGGAAGTTAACACATTGACTAGAATAGAAACCAGATCCGGTGCTGTGACGGATCTGAGACGGACTGGACCTGGTGGAATTTGTCACCTCTGCAGCTGACCTCATCTCACTTTAAGATCAACATGTCACAGAGTTCATAGATCAGTGCAAGCACATGTGCAAGTTACAAAGCGTGAGTGCTGTGCATGAAAACAAAGAGTGTCAGTCTGAAAATGGAAACAGCACTCAGCTGAGCGTGAGCAGCTATGCAGCTGGTGAAGAGTATCTGCCTCTGTATGGCATGGATTTCTTTTTATTGCCTTAAATTCTTAAGAGCTTGATACTTTTACTTTTTAGTGAGAATTTATTGCAGCCAGAAGCAGCTTCAGAATAAACCAGCAGAGCCCTTAAACCCCCTGCAGCTGTGTTTACCTGTGGCAGTGGAGGTGGGAGTCGGTACACAGCAGAAAGTTTGATGTGATATTTGTTAGTGAAAGCATGAGAGATGAGCTCCCCTCAGCCGGAGCACTCTGTATTGATTAAGCTCTGTTTGATTGCAGGATACATAAGTTTTAATTAATCATGGGGGTAATCAAAATGGCAGAGATATTCCGGGCTCACAGCAGACTTTCGGGACCAATCGGAGGCACTATTGATTAACAACTTTTGGCTTTCTCCTCCAAAGAGACACTCCTGCCGATGGAGGCTGAGAGATTGACCTTTCAGTCCCAAACAAATCTTTTCTCTTTTTATCTGTAACATTGAAATGCCTCCTACACACACACACACACACACACACACACACACACACACACACACACACACACACACACACACTCCTCCTTCACACACACACACACTCCTCCTTCACACACTCCTCCTTCACACACGTAAATCCTCTGCATCCTCCTGTGCAGTAATAAGTCTCCAAAACAGTTACATCAAAGTCCTTTCAGAAGTACCTTTGGTCATTTAACCGAGCGCTCTGATCTCAGACACAAGGACAAAGTATCTGATCAAACGGAATTTATTATCAGCGTCTCTGCTCTCAGAGTGACTGACCATTAATGATGACTGCATCTTTAACATGCAGATTATATAAACTGGTGTTAGGACACAGGGCTGACAGCATTAACACGTTACACAGTCTCACCTTTAAGGGTTATTAGTGTGGTTTCATTCAAAGCTCGCATCAGAACAGTGTTTCCTGTGTTTATCTGCAGCATCATTGTAACTCACCATGATGCTTTCATCACTCTCTGTTCGGAAAAAGGCCAGAAAGTGTTGCTATAAATATTTCAAATAGGTCAAACTAACTTTTTATGAGAACAAATTGGCAGATGTATCACGACACAGGGCGCAGTGTTAATTTTGCTGCTTTAGGATGAAACAGAAAAGCTGCCAAGTCCTGTCTGGATGTGTGGAGCGTTTGTCTGTGTGTAACCACATGGCAGCTAAACCAACACAAACACTGAGGGCAAACTGCTGCGCCGCATATCTGCTATCAAATATTCCCAGGAACTCAATGAGGGAAGTACCTGCGCTGGAACACATTTCCTGTGACACCCGTTTACATCTTGGCACAGTTTATCAGGAGGTGAGATAACGGGGGAGGCGATGAGCCGGGGGTGAGACTGAGTGGTGATGACAGAGGAAAACAAACATATTTCCCAGCTCACACTGACTGTCACACTCTGATAGTCAGGTTCATGTGATAGATTTATTCTGAATTTAATGAAAATGCTCTGGAAAATATTCATCACCAGCACAAGGTGACATCTGCAGCTACAACTGTACAAAGACGCCACATTTACACTGTCACATTTTACGGTGATAAAGTCACATTTAATAAAAAAAGTTGAAATAAGCCTTCGGCAACAGTAAAACAACTCTTCCATAACACGCTGAGGAAACAGGATCTGATGCATGCTGCACTTTTCTTTATGGAAAGGTACAAAAGCTTTTTTCTGACGTGAAGCTCCATACTGGGTCAAACTGCTGTTTCATAAATCTCTGCTCCAAACAGAATCTCCTCCTTAGACTGTGACATATTTGTGGATGTTACATCACCAACAAGTTTATTAACTTCTCTTTCAAAGCCTCCAGTTTTTCATTTCACAGCCATCTTGTTTTTAGAGCCAGAAGTGAAAGAGCTGGACACACACTGCGTATATCTGAAGTCTCACTAAAGTACTGGAATACTATCAAATTATTCAACCACAGAAAGGCTCTACAACCTGTTGTTTGTATGTAGTTCTCTCTATGCTGGACCTATTTGATCCTGGCTGCTCTGAGCTGGTGCTACGCTCCAAACACGCGTCCAGTGGAGCAGGGCACAAGCAGTAACACAACACGGCGCATCCTGTGGAAATTGGGGGTAAGGCTGCAGAGGGATCACGTGTGTCCTTAAAGACTGTAATAGTCTATCACCAGTGCTGGGTTTTTCTGTCATCTCCTTCAGTTTCCTACTTTGGGAGATAATCAGTTTGGTCTTTGAAGCTGGTGTTCACCTGAGAGATACCTTTTCATAAATATCCTCCTTAAATAAGATACACACACCTCCATTCTTTCTGTATTATCTTCCTATGCTTTTATCTCAGCTGTGCTGGCAGCAGGCTTCTCTGCAGACCCCTCTCTTTTCAAAGCCCATATTTTCCCCCTGACTTCCCACCGTGCTCTTTCAGAGAGAAGGGAGAGCTGTCAGCTTCAAAAACAGTCGGTCTGACCCGAGAACTCTAAAGAACCACTTTCATTCAGCTGCATCGCTGCCCTTCTCTGCTCCGGCCTCCCAGTCCCTCCCACCATCACCACCACACCTCCGTCACTGTCTCTCTGCTGACTGAAAACATGACGCTGTTATTCCCTTTGTTCCTGATTAGAGTTACAGCTCTCTGTGAAGTTCAACTGTAAGGCAAACAGAAAAATATTCACAACAATATTTCTCACAAAACAAAACCCCCGTGGAAATCTGACCGTGAGTGAAGAGCGCAGGTGCACCCCCTGCATCCTCCTCAGATTGGATGTACAAAGTGAGGAGGAATGCAGGCTATAATACAAACAATAAATACATAATGAGGACAAGATGTTTGAAGTACCCTCCTCAGATCTGCAGGCTCACTGTTTAATGTGTTCCTGGGTCTAGGTGTCTGCTGATGGTGCTGCTTCCCCCCCTCCTCTTCCCGTACCTCATTTCTCCCCCAGAGCTGTCAGATTTACTTCCAATTAACGTATATCTGTTCCAGTCCAACGACTCAACACAAGCACCGCCGCAGCCGCCCGCCGCTGCTCCCAGCTCACAACTTCTCAAACTTTCTGCTGTTGCTATGGAGTCCGTCTGCTTCCTGTGAGCGGCTGATTGCCTGAATGTTGTTCAGCTCTCTGCTGGCAAATAAACTCACATTCTTTTCCAAAGCTGGAAACATAAACAGTGCAGATATTCAGAGCTGCACACATTGCTTGGTTTATTTTATACTGTGATCCTGCCACAGAGGAGCGGTACTCTATCACTGGTTTCAGCACGTTCACTTTATAGATGCAGCTCTGTATTCGTTTCTAATGAGGGGATGAGAGCGCTGGACAACCTGCATGTAAAAAAGGATGCAAGGAGAAGCTTTAAATCAGACTAAGAGAGCTATTAGCTTGCAGCTCTGTGCTTTGACGTCATAAGGGCATTACCTACATCACTTCATGACATGTTTGTTTACCACTTCGAGCAGTTCACACAATCTCACAGAAAGCTCCATCCGACGGTGTGCGTGCTGCTACATAGGAAGCGTGTTTGAATCACAGCTGGGATCAGTGTAGAGAGAAAAACATGCAAACAGGTAACAAAGCCTCTGTGGTTGATCGAATGCTCATTAGGATGTTATTCAAAGGCTTTTGTGCAAAGCTGAGTAGCTGTATCACTATAAGTTTGTTTGTTTTCAGATTTAAATATGTTTAATATTTTTAGATATGTTCTTTTTTGTTGTCCTGTCATGGCTGACATGGGTCACGGATATGTGTCTTTTTGATAGCTGTCTTCTCTTTACAATCTGATGAACAGTCAGGAGCCTGTAAATGGTGTTTTATTTTGAAAATGAGGCGATAGTATATGCCTCACTTGCTGTCCAGGTGTCCTTCCTATGTGGACTTCCCGTCCACTTTTACATCACAAAAACCAACATTCAGTCAATCAATCTTTATTTCTATAGCACTAAATCTTACTTGAAGACTCTTTCCAAACAGAGCAGGTCTAGACCGTACTATATGTTCTATTATTAACAAAGACCCAACATCAAGACAGGATAAGATCCAGTCCCATCTTACAGACAGGACTTAGTCTGATCTCATCTTAATCCACCATGAGCAGAGCACTTTGCAGCATTTAGCAAGTTACAGTGGCAAGGACAAACTTCCTTTAACAGGCAGAAACCTCCAGCAGGACCAGACTCATGTTAGACACACATCTGCTGAGACCGTGTTGGAGAGAGGGATAGAGGGAGATGAAGAGAGAGATGATAGTGGTGAGACGGATAGTAGTAGTTGTAGCAGCTGGAGTCTGGCATGCAGCAGCAGAGATCCAGAGGAACCTACGAGACAAGGGAGCTCAGGGACTCCAGAAAGGTCTATGGTTAGTAACTTTAATGGGACAGGAACAGTTAAAGTAAGAGACGGGCAGAGAGAGGAGAGAGAGGGAAAGACAGGATCCCAGTGTGGCAGTCTAAGCTTATAGTAGCATAACTAAGAACTGGTCCAAGCCTGAGCCAGCTCTAACTATAAGCTTTATCAAAAAGGAAAGTGTCTGCCTCCGGAACCCTGACTGGTAAATTATTCCAAAGGAGAGGGGCCTGATAACTGAAGGCTCTACCTCCCATACTACTTTTATAGACTTTAATAAGAAACTATTAATTTGTATCAGGAGTGCACATCTTCAGGCCTGATGCTCTGTCTGACATGCATGCCATCAATATAACCATTATTGTAAGATAAATGTGTAACTCTTTTTTTTTTTTTTTTTAAATCATAATAAACAGTAATTATGTTGTTTAAGTAAATTTAAGCAGAAGTGAATGTTTCTGGATGCGGACACATTATGCAAATCATATTAATCTGTGTTAGAACATAAATCAGACTCTTTGTAAAGAGAGCGGATCATAAATTGCGTCCATCAGGTTTTTATCATTCTGAAAACAGATAATCCAACAACTTTGACCACTTTTACAGAACAATATGTTGCTTTTATGATTTTTCTGAAGTCTCAACTTTCTTTAAGCTCTCCGTGTTCATTCCTCTCACAGCGACTCTGTCACTTCAGAGCACCCGGCTTTAACGCCACACTGTCAGGAGGAGAGCGTCTGAAGCCTCTTAGCGGCAGGATTTGTTGCCCAATCTTCAAATGTGATCATCCAGAACAGCTGTAAATATTTAAAGTTTAGAGGTGATCAGACAAAACCTCAATAGGCGTCATATAATCAGGAACAAGTTTGAAGAAATAAAGACTTTAAAAAGATTTAGAAAAGTCAAGGATGAGTGTGGATGTGTAGAGGTCAGAGGTGAGTTCGTTAATTATTTACATTTTAGTAGGTTTTACTCATCTTTCACTCTTCCTCTGTCCCTTCTTTGGTATTTTTACATCTTTCTTCTTTAATGATTTTTCATCCTCAATATGCACAAAAAAAAAAAACCCTAATAATTCACCATAAAGTCTCAGCTTATTGAAAATGACTTTTTGTCCTGTGCTGAAACATGGACATGTGGATACGCGTGTTTAAATCCTCAAGAGAGAAACACGATGCACACAGCAGTCGTTCCCTTTTGACACTGACACATTTTTTTTCATTAAATAGTTCCAAAAGAGGATGAACTATGAAATTGAGCTCCATCAGGGCAGTCTTTTTTATTTTTAGTCACCCAAAAATTAAACTTTAGGAACCTAGATTTATGAGCCAGCTACCACTTAACAAAACAGGAAGTGTGAACCAAGCAAAGTGACTGAACAAGAGAAGACAAAAGGAAACATATGGGCTTGTGTGTCCACAACGAAGAAAACATACATGGTAAACAAAGTGGGACACGAGATGAAGATCCATGTTAGTTTATCCCGGACACAGAAGTCATCCTGTGACCAGCACCCAACCGGCTGACAGCTGCTGGTCAAATCATTGTTTCACATCACAGCCTGTTCCCTAGTCAAAGGCATCTTCCCTCCCACTGATCCTTGCTACACCAATGCTGGTCCCATTATACGCTCCTGCTGCTGCTCTCCATTGTTCTAACCTTAAAGCTTTGTTTTACCCGTGGAGATTACGCAATACACCGCCTGGAGAGACAAAACAAACTCCTGCTCCTCTGTGGCAACACCTTGAGTGTTTCTACATTGTGTCCTGAAAAACAAACCTCAATCCTAAGCCAAGAATGTGTGCGCATGCGCCAACCGTGCATGCTGCCTGTTAAAGTCGCTCCTCTTCGTACATTCTTCTTTCTGATTTTCTTTTCTTTCTTCATCAAACTTAATCAGATTTTTCTCTGGCAGTTTGTTGAAGTTTTGACCTCTTTTGGCCTTCCGTTGGTGAGAGTTGTGGAGTGGACTGTTCTTCACAATGAAATCACCAACTTTAACTTTTACTCACATTACTGTTGCCCTGCAACCCCACTTTGTTTTTGTTTTTACCCATGCTCAGCTGGTTGAGACGGATCCAGCCGGCTCGTGGGCTCGTGCCGCTAGATGTTCCTGCTGAACTCTGGAGATTTGGGACATATGGAGGCAGAGGAGGCGTAGAGCTATGAGGAGGAGAGCTGCTATAAGAAGACAGAGGTTTATGGAGAGGAGATAGAAGCCGTGTCTCTCCTCTTTCATCATGGGCAACGTGAGATCGCTGGCTAATAAGATGGATGAGCTAACAGGACTAGCCAGGAGTCAGACAGTGTTTCAGGAATGTAGCATAATGTGCTTCACGGAAACGTGGCTGCATCAGGATATTCCCGACCACAACGTCTCCATTGACGGCTTACAGACTGTCCGGGCAAATCTGTATAGCAGCGAGAGCGCTTTGGACCTCTGACCATATTATCTGCACAGGGTGATCTCACATGTCATACTCTGCCAACCCGACTATGGTGTCCAAAAATTCTCAATGCTGCCTTTCAGACAGACCACCAGATTGCCCTCTTCCTGATCTCCGGGGACTTCAACCATGTATTTATTTTCTACATAGCTTATTTTGTCTTCTGTACATACTTTTTTTAATCATTATTTTCATTGTATTTGTAATTATATTGTATTAATTACTATCTTCTATTAATATTATTTGATATTTGTACTTTTTGTGTATAGGAGCAACTGTAATGACTGAATTTCCCCCCGGGATAAATAAAGTATTTCTGATTCTGAATCACATGGCCGCCATGTTGAAAAACTCAGAAAAAATAACTGGTTTGGTTTGGACCTGCTCCTCTAAAGGGTCTTTAGATAACATTGTTATGAATTAGAGATATGTTATTAAAGACTGAGTGAAACAAAGGCAGCAGGGCTTCTCCTCCTTTGTCTTCAAATCTAAAACAGTGTTTTAGTGACGATTTACTCCTGAGACACTGAATCATAGAGAAATGTTATGAATAAATATTTGTTTATGGTATATTTTATGTGTTAATAAGAATGATCTACAGCCTCTGAATCAAACTGCACACCCTCATAATGACTGTACAGAAACTAAGCATGAATATTAAACACTGCTCTATGAATGAAGGAGGATGGATTGTCAGTAAAGCTGTTGTGTAATCGATGCTGGTAACCGTGGCTCCGTACGGACAAAAGAGTCTTTCCAATCTCCTCTAAACTAATACATCATTCATTTCAGATGCACACGCGTCATTTCATAATCCTCCTTGTGTTCCTTTCTGCATCCACTCTCTATCTCCAGCAGTAAAGGGGAGAATGATTTGAATTAATCAATTAAAATTCTAAAATGATGAATTTGATTTTCCTTGCTTATCATAATTAAAAATTCCCCTTGTCAATACTGTCCTGCGCACACATTGTGTGAGTCATTTAGTAGCGTTTGGAATTATTATTGAACCCAAATGAATCTTGTGAGGCTGCAGAGGATGGATCGGGCTTTAAAATGTACTCTGAGGGCGTTTCATCCTGTTTAATGTAAGTCTCCTCCTCCTCTCTGCGAGGGACTGTGGTCACAAAGAAAGGAGTTAACCAAAGGACAGGAAGCGAGGGAATGCTAATGCACACAGAGAGCATTAATGTTATTACCTGTGATGTTTAATTCATGATGCACTGAAAGAAAACCTCTTACCTGCTGCATCACAGCGGATTTGTCTAAAATTTTCTTATGAATTAAGAATCGTTGACATCAAATAACTAAATCATATGCAACTTTTTAAAAAGTTCAAAAGATGTTACAACCGAGTGTGTGTGAGAGTTTTTTTTTTCATAAACAAGTGTAGTAAGGGATTTAGTTTGAAACATGCTATAGGGTCAAGGTAGGGTAGGATGAGATTAGATCAAAGTAAGGTGGGATAAAAAGAGGTTGAAGTAGGGAAGATTGGGAAGGGGTCAAGGTAGGGTAAGATAAGATTGGTTTGAGGTAGGGTAAGATAAGATTGGTTTGAGGTAGGGTGAAATAGAGGGGGTTGAGTAAAGGTGGTATGAGAGAGATGGAGGGAGGGTGTGCCAAAAGGACATGATAAAAAAAGTTTGAGGTAGGGCAGGAAGGTAGGGGTCCAGTTGGGGTGGACAAGAAGGAGTAGAGGGTAGGATGAGAAACGGTTAACGTAGGTTGGGATGAGAGTTGGACTAGGTAGGGTTAAAGGTGGTTGAGGTAGAGACGATTGGGAAGGGGTCAAGGTAGGTTAAGATAAGAGTGGGTTGAGGTTGGCTGATATTGGAGGGGGTTGAGTAAGGGTGATATGAGAGAGATCCACAGAAGAGGTGGGATGAGAGGTAGTCAAGGTAGGTTAGGATGGGAGGGTGTGCAGATAGGATTGGGCAAGATAAGTTGCAGGTATGGTATGAAGGGAGGGGTCAAGGTAGAGTGGGACAAGAAGGAGTAGAAGGTAGGATGAAAGGGTCCAAAGTAGGGGGAGATAAAAGCAGTCCACAGAAGGATGGTATGGTAGGGTAGGACGAAACAAATTTGAGGTAGGGTACGAAAGGAGGGGTTACTGTAGGTTGGGACAAGAATAGGTAAAGGCATGGTAGGATGAGAGTGGTTGAGGTATGATAGGGAAATATGAGTTTGAGGTAGGGTAGCAAGGTAGGGTTCAAATTAGGGTGGGATGAGGAAGAAAAGGGGTAGAGATTGGGTGGAATGAGGGTGTTATGGTAAGGTAGGATGAAAGGAGTGCAGGTAGGACAGGATGGTAGGAATTCAAGGCAAGGTAGGAAAGGAAGGGGCCAAGGTAAGGTTGGACAAAAAGAAGAGGTTGGAGTGATGAGTGGGAGTCAAGAGTAAGACAACCCAGAGGAGAGATAGGTGGAATGAGAGGGTGTGCAGGTTGGACAGGATGAAAGAAGGAGTCAAGGTTGGGTGGGACAATCAGAGGTAAAGGCATGGTAGGATGAAAGGTTGTTAAGGTAGGCTGGGATAACAAGCCATGCACCTCTGCAGGTTTGAGTGTGTTCAAGCTGAACATTTCATTAGAGCTGCTTAGTCTTTACTGAACACATAAACAATATGACAGATGTATGAAGTTCTACCTTCACTACAATCTGTCTCACATCACTGAAATATGTTCATATGTTAAGATAAATAAACAATCTAACATGACGTCAGTTTAGTTTGTATGTTCTGCTGAAACGTGAGGCCAGCCTGTAGATCAGATCGCTGCTGCATCATTAACCACCGTTCAGACACTCTGTTGTGAATTCAGCTGTTTATTCTCTCTACCTGCAGCTCTGAGTAATCCTAAAATAAAGGAATGTTAATGTGCAGGCGAAAGCATCATAATGAGTCTCATATGTAAGTATGCCTGAGTGCGTTTGGAGACTGTGATGCCTGTTGCCATGGTTTCAGGTGTGACAGCATGGTGATTTGCAGGTAGTGGGAGTAAATGAAGCCTTGGCTAGAGTCTCGCATCACAGGAAGGTGCTTGGCATTTGAAGGGCACGAATAATTCAAGCTACATGAATTGAGATTGGAAATCTAAGAGACTGTTAACATTACTGTCTGTCTTTGTATCAAAACTGGCATGGTGAGCACGGCTGTGTTTTTACTCCGAGCACTCGGATGTGATTTTACTCCGAAGACTCAGAGGGGTATTACTCTGGGGTTTATTGCTTTTTTATTTCGTGATTAACGGTTTTATGAGGACGTTTGCATGTTTGAGATTGCATCACATGCAAATTAAAACACAAACACATCTGATGTGTTTTTCTAGATGAAAACAGTTCACTTCTAATGTCATGTTGTATCATCTCCTGTGTGTTTGTGGTTGAGTGTAATGTGTTTTAAAGGCCCGTCCTGGGACAGGAGCGCTGTGGTGTGTGCCGGCAGTGACATACTCAACCTTATTCTTTACAAACAGACATGAATGAATAAAAGTCTTTCTTTTATATAATCCTGTTTTGACAAAGGATTGGTTTGTCTTTGCAGTTTGGATAAAGCCGACAGCAACTTGACAAGTAACACAGAGAATTGAGACACATTATTCTGCTTAGCCTCCTTTTATACACTACCTCATCCCCAGCTTCCTCTCCCTACACAACACTCCAAAGACACGCCATCCTCTGGACGAATCAGGCCCATACTCATGTATGTGTGTGTCTGGTGAGCATGTGTGTGGATCCTGCACATGACAGGTGTGCAAAAGTTGCCCTTTGATATCGACTGTGGATCAGAAAGCGGATGGCAGATATTCTCTGGTGGCTGTAAATATACGTGCATTTATATACTGTTTGTTGCAATCAGAAAAAAATGTGTTAGTCTGTTCTTTAGGCAACACAAGTCAAATGATTTATCAATTTTTTTTAAGTTATTTTTTGGTGGAAGCAAACTATCTGCAGAGCTAAAGTGGAGCTCTAAGGCAATAATTATTTGTCTATATGCATGTTTTAAAGAGCAACAAAATAAGGGAAAAAGTTTATTGTGGAGAGCAGTGTTTTTGTTGCTGTGTTGTTTGTGCAGAACTTATTGCCAAGTTTATTAGTTTGTTGTTTGCAGGGTCAGCTCAAGACAAAGGTAGTACTGGTGCCACATACAAAGGTTTATCAAGACAGGATAAGATCCAGTCCCATCTTACAGACAGGACTCAGTCTGATCTCATCTTAATCCACCATGAACAGAGCACTTTGCAGCATTTAGCAAGTTACAGTGGCAAGGACAAACTTCCTTTAATAGGCAGAAACGTCGAGCAAGACCAGACTCATGTTAGACACACATCTGCTGAGACCATGTTGAGTTATGTGATGCTAAAAAAAAGCATACTTCCAGGTCCATACAGAGGAGAGACTTACCACACAAGGGCTAAATTGCAGGTGTAGAGCTGCTGCTAGTGCAACAAAACATTTCTTTCAATTGTTTTACATTTCTTCTAAAATGTTGTTGAATTAAAGCTCATATGAAGCATTCAAGGTGTTTCTGAACAGACTTAACGATCACTGAGGGAAAGCAGAAGAGTGCTGGCAGAACAAATAATCCGTTAGTGGACACAGGCCCTAAATCAGGGATCTGCACAAGTTGTCCTGATCCTGTCTGCATTTTGTCCTTCTCTTTCTAAATGCACTCCAAAACAGGACAAATTGTTCAGTATTTCAAAGGTTATCAACGATATTTCTTCCACTCTGCACACAGTGAGGACTGTGGGATGATTTCTCTCCACAGTGTCACTTATATATCTCACTAAGCTGCTGTTCAGGCTGAATGAGTGATTAACATTTGAAGTCACAGTTGACACCGAGCCGAACGTAACATCAGACTGCTCCTTTCATTTTAAAACATGAAGCCTGAATGCAGAGAGAAAATGGCAATATGTTGATGTGATGCATCTTAAACTTTGTGAAGCTGTTCTTCATAATTAAAAGTGACAGCAAACGGAAACACAATCCTGAGCTCCTCTAATTGAAAGCAGGAACCATTTAGGAGAAAGCAGAGACGTGTTAATTAGTAAAGCTTTATTTATGCAGCGTTTCTCACTGACATCTCTTTTAGAACAGAGATCTGAGAAAGCATTGCGTGTACCACATTACAGGAAACAAAATAAACACTTAAAACTTTTCTGTGTTGATTTTGAAAATAGCAGTTACCTGCCTACCTGTGCATGTCCCTGTGCAGGTAGGCTGGTCCTATTAAAAGAGTCAGTAAGGGCCCGCTGCCCTGCAGGGCTGTGAGCTGACTGTGGAGAGCATGGAGAGCTCTGTGGCTGTATTCTGGGACATTGAGGAGACTCCTCTTTGTCTCTGCTGGGATGTTGCTGGCCCTCTCCTCCTTATCGTATTTGCAATACTCGGATTGGTCAAAACCCTGTTCAATCAGTGGAAAGGAGTCCAGCACATTCCCGCTTTGCCTGTTGACACTGTGGTAAAAACGTTAGTGTCTCATGGCATGCCGCATAAAGAGCTTTGAAAGGCTGGAAAACTAAGAAGAAGCTTCCGCTGCAAGAGAGGTCTGCTGGATTAAAGACATGTAGGCCTCACGTCAGGGTCCTGCTCACCCCGTCAGGAGTTTAATTTGCATAATCACCCCTCACTCATTTCTTTCAGGCAAAAATGTAGCGACTAATAATGATGAAACTATTTGACCACTGATAGTGCATTCAGTAGCATATGAAATGCAATTGCATTTCTTAATAATCATACTTTGGACAAACCTTCGAACAAAGTAATAAAAGCACAGGGGAAAGAGAGGGAGTGTACGACAACAAGACAAACCTTCTTCATCTTCCAGCATCTGAAATAGATTCAGCACATTGAAGAAATTAGTACAGGGAGGATGATTCTCTGTCACCGGGTGTTGTGCATTGTGCAGTACAAACATCACCTGACTGAGCTGGCTGTTGTGTTTGCAGCAGAGCAGCAGTGTCTTTATTTGAGTAGATGGTATATGCCATCTGTAATCCAGCACATATTGTCTCCTCTGCAGATCAATGAGGCTCATAATGGGAGCTGGTCTTCACTGCTGTGATAACTGGATGAAATAATTACACTGGAGAGAGCGATCATAGCAAGAAGGCAGGAATACTTCCCATCAGACGTGCTGTTTGTGTTGATGTATACCAAGAGTGTAAGATCAAAGCTGCGGAGGAGAGAGGTGATGCGAAGAGGCATGGAACTAAATCAGGACGCCATGCAGCTTTAAACAGGGTTAGAATAATGCTGCAGTGGTTCAGTGTGAGGAGAGGGTTACCTTCTGCATCTCAGCCGCCCCTCATAGATGCTGAGCTAACTACAGCAACCCAAACTGTAACCAAGACTCATCTCACCTGAATTGTTATTCCCATTATCTTTCCCAAATACCTTCAAGGCACCCTGAGGGTTTTTATTTTCATGAACAAACAACAGATTTAGATTTTATTTCCTGCTTTGTCTGAGCTTCTCCTTCAGTGCCTTACATTTATTTTATCCTGCACACTTTCAATCTTACAATCTAACATCCATTTAAAGCTCTTTACACTACATGCTTTTAATACAGTGACCCTGAAGGTCAACTACACAAACATGTCACAATCAGTAAAAACATTTCAATGAATGCAAACACTTTTTATTAAACATTAAAACATTTTGCAAGTTGCAAAAGCAGACTTATACACGCTCTGCTAGCTAAGATGCAATGTAAAAGAACAAACGTCATGCTGTATAGCTAACAGAAGTTATGTTATTCGAGTGTCTCTAGACTAGCAGCATTCAGTCTTTCTTTTGATTTAATCATCATTATCTGCTCCACTCACCGTTGTCTCACTGTCTTCTTTCCTCTCTTCTCTTTTTCATTTTTCACTGACTGATTCTCATTGACAAACCTTTGGATGGGAATAATGCGCAGGCGACGCTTCGCAGCACAAGGACAGTGAGTTCTGTCGGATTGGGCCCCTTTAGGAGGTGTCATACTGTCATTGCAAACTTAGTAAATTTTGTGCATTTACCTGCCTTGAATATTGACACGCAGCACCTCTGGTTGTACTTCTGACAATCACAATCCCGTTCACCTGAAGGTCACCAGTTAACAGGGTCACACATTAAACCAGAACACCGGTAAAGGTTTTTGAAAGCACTCTGCCTTCAGCTTCCCTAGTGTCCACATTTTGAGCCTACATTAATACAAATGTTTATAATTTGTTCTACCAACAAGAAATTCATGATTTGACTTGTGAGAGTGACACGGGACTTCCACAAGATCCGTGTCCGGTCCGTCTGCGATCCGCTGCGGTCCAGCTCTGTGCTTTCTTTTCCATCAGCACTCACCGGTTGCATTTTCAGAACACAGCACGGTGCAGGACCGCCGGACAGTTATTGACCGTGGTTCTCTCGCTGTAATTACTGAATAAACAATTCTCCTCATCCATGTTGTCTTTCTGGTCCTCTGAAAACCTCTGACCTGTTGACTCCAGGCCTGGCTCTGCTCATCATGACGGTTTGTTGTTGTAGTTAAGTGAAATACGATCTGGTGATAACACAGAGTGTTTTATTCTGAAAATTAACCGGATGTTTTCATTTTTTTTTGGTGCCTGACTTCCTGTCCCGCCCCATCTGCTCTGTGCAGATTGATGCGTCGTGCTCCTGCATCCGGCAGAAATAGAAGACTTGCGAATCTGATCCGGAGGGCTTCGACCTGCTGGATCAGAGACGCAGCCGGAACGCAATGGAGCGGATCCAGTGGAAGTTAACACATTGACTACAATATCAACCTATCAGATCTGGTGCTGTGATCGGATCTGAGACGGACCGGACACGGATCTGCCGTAAAGATGTTTAATCTTTGAGATGACCAAACGCTCTTATCCCTAAAGATGAAACCCCCCTCAGCAGCATACCTGAGGTTAAACTGGAGCACAGAGCCGTTCCTTTGGTTTCCCATTTATTTTAGTCTTCTCTCATATTAGTCACTGTTACCATGAAGACAGTAATGAACGTCCTCCAGCCTCTCTCTTCTTGTCATTCATCGCTGGTTAACATGTAATTCTGTCTTCATTGTATCATCAGACCCATGTTCCTTTCTTCCTCCTCTGCAGGCTTGTTGTGCGGGTGTGTCTGCTGCCTCCACACTGTGCCATTAGACAGGCTGCATCACCGAGGTGACGACTGTAATTTTCCCCCTACCTCTCTCTGTTTGCACTCTCCAGCACTCAGTGGCTGAAAATTGCTGTTGGAACACAATGATGTGATGCGACTACTGATGCCCCACAGCTTCCCTGAACCAGGACTCCTGCTGTTTGTCTCAGACCAGTGAGCTGGTTCCAAGAGTCTCCCTCTGAAATCTGCTGCGGAAACCTGGACTAATACAGCTGCTGTGATTGTATCTGTGGGCTGTATTAATAAATCATTAAACCTGAAATGTTTAAGCTCTGAGATTCATTAATCCAAGTGAGACAAACTGCTGAGGAGATTTGCAGAAGATGGGTTTAGTGCAGGTGGATTTATTCAGTCTGTAAAGGAAGGTGAAGCTTTTATCTGCTTTCTAACTGTGTCTTAATGACGGATTGTGAATAATCAAAACCAAATTAAAAACACTCAGGGCCCGATCTACTAAAGGTTTGCGTGTATAAAAACACGTGCAAACTTGATAGCGCGCGCAAAGCAGATTTACTAAACGGGTGCACCGAGGATTGCGTCTGTCAAATGAGCAAAATAGCACTCGCTATCCATTTTCCGTGTTTACCTTCATGAATATGCAGAATACATGTAGATCATCAGAACGCGCAAAATACTGGGAGGAGGAGATGCACATGTAATCATTTAGCACACGCAATGTGATCAAACCTGAAGCAGATAGCGAGTGGTATTTTTTCGTCTATATTTAGCACGTTTGAAAGGCAGGTGCAAACTGGCACAGCGTTACGCACACATGGCTGCGGTCACTGCAAAGCTCATCATAACTTTACAACATGCCCGCAACAGCGGGACTTACAAGCATTACTACATTACACACAGTTGTGTCATTTTGAAATCAATCAAAGGGACATGAAGTCTAACAAACCAAGAGAACAACACAAATAAATAAATAAAACAACACAAATTCAAAGCAGTTCAGCACCACGGATAGCGACCGCATCATTCTGACACCCACTTTAACTGTTTCATATAATGAGAGCACAGGAGGTCACTGTATCAACAGCTATAAAGTTTAGTAAAATTGGCACAGCGGCCCACATGTTCACATACAAACAAAAAATCAATATGAAGTACTCGGCCTACTCACCACTGTTTAAAGGAGCCTTAAGCTCCGCAGACTTTTCCACGATGCGCTGTATGTCCATTTTCTTTGCTCTGTCATTCTCTTTTTTTTTTTTTTTTTTTCTTTTCTCTTGTCTGCATATATATTTCTGGTTTGTGTCATGTTTGTCACAAACTATCAAATATTAATGCAATTTATTCTTGCAGCAAAAGAAAAGAAAGAAAACCTTTTTCTTCTGTGCTTGTGACTGTGTGCATGCAACCATCACCATCCCTCTTAGAACTCTGGCCTATCTTTTATTGGCAGCTAATATCATGTTCTGTAAAAGAGGGCGTGCACACCTAGGTGGGCCAAAAAATAAAAAATAAAAAAATAAGAGAAAGTGAAAGAAAGATTGCTCTGTCATTCTCAATAGATAACATGACATGTCCACCCAGTCTCTCCTGTCCCATCGTGCTCATCAAGGGGTTTTTAGTTAGTTTTAACTTGGAGAATGAGCGCTCAGAAGGTGCAACGTTGATGGGAAGAGTAAAAAATAAAAGCAGGGACAGGCCTCATCAAATTGCTCTCTAAACTCCATCAAAACGCTGATTGCGTTTTGGAGTAGAGTAGATGCGTTTATTTCATTGGCAGATCTTCTGTTTTTTTCTCACAGCATTCACCTTTGCTGGAATTCACCAATGTGTTTATTTCCCTCCTCCACAAAGGCCTCCAACTCCGTGGCTTCAAACTTCATTTATCGCTTAAGACCACTCTGCTCTCTCAAACTCTCCATGGTGACAGCCGATAGCACATGCAAAATACTCATTAAAGGGCGGTCCGCATCACTTTTGCACTTGTTATCCTTTGCGCACGCAGTCATAGTAGATCACCTGCAACACGCCCAGAAATAGCACGTGCAAAATTATTATTTGCACACGCAAATTAGCACTTGTTATTTGGGATCTTAGTAGATCAGGCCCTCAGTGTGTTCAAAAGTGCCCTCCAATGGAGGAGGGATTTCTCTTTAAATCAACACAGTCAACAGTTTAAAGTCAAAAAGTCAGTTTGACTTTATGACTCACATTTACCTTCTTAAATAAAACCTCTTTCAATAAAGACAGTCAGCATTTCCAGATTTCCTGACTTCTTGGAATGCATCAGAATTGATGGATCTACCATCAGGGTGGGCAGCAGGTGTTCTGGAATTTTGAGAACAAATGGAACGTTCCGTGAAGAAGGTCAGAGCTAAAAAAAAAACATCAGTGTCTCTAATCCTCTTTCAAACACCTCCATTCAACAAACAGACATTATAAAGGAGTTTTTTTCTCCTCTTGAGGACAGACCTGACAAAGCTTGACTTTTGACTAATCTGCATCATGATGTAATTATTTCAGCAAACTTAAGACCTGTTAATTACAAGAACATCACAAGAACATCAGTTTCTGTTTCAGGTTCAAACCGCTGAAGGAAGCCAGAGTGAAGCCTCTGTGGAACTGTTTACAGTGAAACTGAGACTCCACACTAGCAGGTGAATGATGGTGTTTATTTTGCAGACATATCTTGAGGCTGAACTTCATTTCACTCAGCCTGAAAGGATTTTTGTAAAGAGATAATGTTGGTCAAACTCCCCGATTATGGTCATTCATTTTGTTACTTCATTTAGGGTTCCTTTTTTTTTTTTTAGCTTAATTGCACATATTTGCATAAAGAAAGACCAGAAAGCGGAGCTGCAGCCGGTTTTAAAGCCAACACGGTTTAATAAAAGACAGTTAGTGGGCTGACTGCAGCAAATCATGCAGTTAACATGCAGCCAGTCTGCAACCACCATGACTTTCTAAAGTGCAAACAAGGTTTTAATGTTCTTTACTTTTGGTCCCTTTCCTCCTGCAGGAAGTCTGGTGTTCCCCTGCCTTTGAGTGTACGCCTCAGGATGTTATTTATTGCATGCCTTGTGAATGTTTTTCCTGCATAACACAGAGACATGTCACTTGTGTTTGCAGGAACCAGGAAGCTTCTTTTTCACACAGATCTTTAACAGAACCCTGAAGCTGCATGGCACTCCCGCTACCTTTACAGTCATGTTTGCAGGGTTTCAGGGTTTCTTGGCGACGGCACATCCATCTCACTCTGTTCAAGGTAACCCCCCTCTCAGTGAGCCCAGGATCAGGGCTGCAGATGGAAAACAATAAAGCACCTCTGTGGGTCAAACAATTGACTGTTCTGTTTTTCTGATAGTAAAGGTCTGATTCATGTTCTCCTCTGTATACGGATAAGTTACACTTGGAAATTACAATTTCAAGGTCTCTCAGCATCCTGAGCACAGCTGTTTGAAAAAGAGCAAGTAAGAGAAATTCATTGAGTTTAAAACAAAGTTGTTGAGAAAGAGAAGAAACAACGCCAGAGTTTTTAATCTTCCACCTCTTGTGTTTCACAAAGCCTCGGGATGAAGCTGAGAAAAATCAATAATCTGTGAGATATGAAACTGTTTCTGGGTTTAAAATGTTCTTGTGTTTCAAATACTCAGGCAGCATCTGGACATCAAACAGACCAGAGATCTGATACCATGTAGGTCCTGAAACAGCTCCTCTGTTTGCATTTCACTGATTATCTATATACTAGTTTATAATCCATTAATCAGAGTTCCCACGCGTCCTGGAAAACCTGGAAAACAGTTGAACACCTGGATAATGGGAGAAAAAGTAAAATGTCCTGGAAAATTATTCCAACATGGCTGCGTGCGACCTGACCCTATTAACAAAACACATCCCCATTCATTGAAAGTTGAGTGCATGCTGTGCTGGAAAAGACAGCGACACTGTGCAACTTTTTTCACATCTTTTCTCCTTCGTTTCATAAACAAGCATTCACAGAAAACGGGGGTATATTGTTTATGTTTTATGGTACATTAACCTTGTAGAGTGCTCTTTTGATTCAAAGAGTCTTTATAGTTAAGTATTTAAGTTATAGTGTGACCAGTGGAGTCGGCAGAGAGCTTGGGGGAACCAGAACCAAACTCGAGCACACATAACCAGAACCAACTCAAGCAAAAAGAACCAGAACCAAACTCGAGCAAACAGAACCAGAACCAAACTCTAGCAAACAGAACCAGAACCAAACTGGAGCAAACAGAACCAGAACCAACTCAAGCAAAAAGAACCAGAACCAAACTCGAGCAAAAAGAACCAGAACCAAACTCAAGCAAACAGAACCAGAACCAAACTCGAGCAAACAGAACCAGAACCAAACTCGAGCAAACAGAACCAGAACCAAACTCAAGCAAACAGAACCAGAACCAAACTCAAGCAAACAGAACCAGAACCAAACTCGAGCAAACATTATTAATTTCCTCAGGTTGGCATTGAGAAAAATCAGATGCCTCAGATTGGATGGGCTGATACAAATAGTTCCAAGGGAAACTAAGAGTGCAAATGATAGTAAGCATGTGCTTTAGTGATGGGAAGTTCTGCTCTTTTCAGAGAGCCGGCTCTTTTAACTCGGCTCCAAAACGGCTCCTAATTTAGGATCTTTTGTAGCTGTATATTTAACCTTAATTTTGCAAAAATGTATGGTTTGTGTTGAAAACCCTTTTAGGTACGGTGTTTTCATGAGAAGACTTATAATTGACCAATTTTGTGCATTTATTATGTTACAAAACCATACATACCCTAACCGTAGGGTTAGAGTTAGGGTTAGGGTTAGGATTAGGGTTAGGGTTAGGGGTAGGGTTAGGAATAGGGTTAGAGTTAGGATTAAGGGTAGGGTTACGATTAAGGGTAGGGTTAGGGTTAGGGGTAGGGTTAGGGTTAGGGTTAGGGTTAGGGGTAGGGTTAGGGTTAGGGTTAGGGTTAGGGTTGTGATTAGGGTTAGGATTAGGGGTAGGGTTAGGATTAGGGATAGGGTTAGTGTTGTGATTAGGGTTAGGATTAGGGGTAGGGTTAGGATTAAGGTGAGGGTTAGGGTTGTGATTAGGGTTAGGGGTAGGGTTAGGATTAGGGCTAGGGTTAGGATTAGGGTTAGGATTAGGGTTAGAGTTGTGATTAGGGTTAGGATTAGGGGTGGGGTTAGGACTAGGGGTAGGGTTAGGATTAGGATTAGGGGTAGGGTTAGGATTAGGGTTAGGGTTAGGATTAGGGGTAGGGTTAGGATTAGGGTTAGGGTTAGTGTTGTGATTAGGATTAGGGTTAGGGTGAGGATTAGGGTTAGGCTTAGTGTTGTGATTAGGGGTAGGGTTAGGATTAGGGTTAGTGTTGTGATTAGGGGTAGGGTTAGGATTAGGGGTAGGGTTAGGATTAGGGTTAGGATTAGGGTTAGGATTAGGATTAGGGGTAGGGTTAGGATTAGGGGTAGGGTTAGGATTAGGGTTAGTGTTGTGATTTGGGTTAGGGTTAGGTGTAGGGTTAGGATTAGGGTTAGGGTGAGGAATTTAGGGTTAGGGTTGTGATTAGGGTTAGGGGTAGGGTTAGGATTAGGGGTAGGGTTAGGATTAGGATTAGGGTTAGGGGTAGGGTTAGGATTAGGGTTAGGGGTAGGGTTAGGGTTAGGGTTGTGATTAGGGTTAGGATTAGGGGTAGGGTTAGTGTTGTGATTAGGGGTAGGGGTAGGGTTAGGATTAGGGTTAGGGTGAGGATTAGGGTTAGGGTTAGTGTTGTGATTAGGGTTAGGATTAGGGTTAGGGGTAGGGTTAGGATTAGGGTTAGGGTTAGGGTTAGTGTTGTGATTAGGGGTAGGGTTAGGATTAGGGGTAGGGTTAGGATTAGGGTTAGGGGTAGGGTTAGGATTAGGGGTAGGGTTAGGATTAGGGTTAGGATTAGGGTTAGTGTTGTGATTTGGGTTAGGGTTAGGTGTAGGGGTAGGGTTAGGATTAGGGTGAGGATTAGGATTAGGGTTAGGGTTGTGATTAGGGGTAGGGTTAGGATTAGGGGTAGGGTTAGGATTAGGGTTAGGGTTAGTGTTGTGATTAGGGTTAGGGTTAGGGTTAGGATTAGGGTTAGGGGTAGGGTTAGGATTAGGGTTAGGGGTAGGGTTAGGGTTAGGGTTAGGATTAGGGTTAGGATTAGGGGTAGGGTTAGTGTTGTGATTAGGGTTAGGATTAGGGGTAGGGGTAGGGTTAGGATTAGGGTGAGGATTAGGGTTAGGGTTAGGATTAGGGTGAGGATTAGGGTTAGGGTTATGGTTAGGGTTAGGGTTAGGATTAGGGTGAGGATTAGGGTTAGGGTTAGGGTTAGGGTTAGGATTAGGGTGAGGATTAGGGTTAGGGTTAGGGTTAGGGTTAGGATTAGGGTGAGGATTAGGGTTAGGGTTAGGGTTAGGATTAGGGTGAGGATTAGCGTTAGGGTTAGGGTTAGTGTTGTGATTAGGGTTAGGGTTAGGATTAGGGGTAGGGTTAGGGGTAGGGTTAGGATTAGGGTTAGTGTTGTGATTAGGGTTAGGATTAGGGTTAGGGGTAGGGTTAGGGTTAGGGTTAGGATTAGGGTTAGGGTTAGGGTTAGGGTTAGGGGTAGGGTTAGGATTAGGGTAAGGGTTAGGGTTAGTGTTGTGATTAGGGTTAGGGTTAGGATTAGGGTTAGGGTTAGGGGTAGGGTTAGGATTAGGGTTAGTGTTGTGATTAGGGTTAGGATTAGGGTTAGGGGTAGGGTTAGTGTTGTGATTAGGGTTAGGATTAGGGTTAGGGGTAGGGTTAGGGTTAGGGTTAGGATTAGGGTTAGGGTTAGGATTAGGGGTAGGGTTAGGATTAGGGTTAGGATTAGGGGTAGGGTTAGGATTAGGGTTAGTGTTGTGATTAGGGTTAGGGTTAGGGTTAGAACCAGAACTAAATTTAAGCAAACATAACCAGAACCAAACTCATGCAAACTGAACCAGAACCAAACTCAAGCAAACCCAGCAACAACCAAACCAGACCCTGACCAGAACCGAACCAGAACCGAACCAGAACCGTACCAGAACTGTACCAGAATTGAACCAGAACCGAAGCATACCAGAACCGAACCAGACCCGGGCAAGAACCGAACCAGACCAGAACTTAACCAGGACTGAACCAGAACCAAAGCGAACCAGAACCGAACCAGACCCGCGTTGGAACCGAACCAGAACCGTACCAGGACTGAACCAGAACCGAAGCGAACCAGAACCGAACCAGACCCGGGCCAGAACCGAACCAGAACCGTACCAGAACTGAACAAGAACCGAAGCGAACCAGAACCGAACCAGACCCCGGGCCAGAACCGAACCAGAACCGAACCAGAACCAAACCAGAACCAAACTCAAGCAAACAGAACCAGAACCAACTCAAGCACACAGAACCAGAACCAAACTCATGCAAACTGAACCAGAACCAAACTCAAGCAAACCTGACCAGAACCGAAACAGAACTTTACCAGAATTGAACCAGAACCGAAGCTTACCAAAACCGAACCAGACCCGGGCCAGAACCGAACCACAACCGAACCAGAACCTTACAAGGACTGAACCAGAACCAAACCAGAACCGAACCAGAAACGTAAAAGGACTGAATCAGAACCGAACCACAACCGAACCAGAACCTTACAAGGACTGAACCAGAACCAAACGAGAACCGAACCAGAAATTAAACTAAAAGGACGGAATCAGAACAGAAGCGAACCAGAACCGAACCAGACCCGGGCCAGAACTGAGCCAGAACCGAACCAGAACCGAACCGAACCAGAACCAAACTAAAGCAAACAGGACCAGATCCAACTCAAGCACACAGAACCAGAACCAGAACCAAACTCGAGCAAACCGAACCAGAACCAAACTCAAGTAAACAGAACCAGAACCAAACTGGAGCAAACAGAACCAGAACCAACTCAAGCACACATAACCAGAACCAAACTCAAGTAAACAGAACCAGAACCAACTCAAGCACACAGAACCAGAACCAAACTCGAGCAAACAGAACCAGAACCCAAACTCGAGCAAACAGAACCAGAACCAACTCAAGCAGACAGAACCAGAACCAGAACCAAACTCAAGTAAACAGAACCAGAACCAACTCAAGCACACAGAACCAGAACCAAACTGGAGCAAACAGAACCAGAACCAAACTCAAGTAAACAGAACCAGAACCAACTCAAGCACACAGAACCAGAACCAAACTCATGCAAACAGAACCAGAACCAACTCAAGCAAACAGAACCAGAACCAAACTCAAGCAAACAGAACCAGAACCAAACTGGAGCAAACATTATTAATGTCCTCAGGTTGGCATTGAGAAAAATCCAATGCCTCAGCTTGGATGGGCTGATCCAATTTCTCCTCTCAGTGAGTATTTGCCTGGTCTTCAAGAAGACTCTCTCTGAAGGAACAGATGAAGCCAGGATACACAGCCTCCCCTCCATCACCTGTATCCTATATCCTCACATGTGATTGGCCACATGGCCGCCATGCTGACCAATCAAAACAAAGTTCTGTTGTGAGCAGAGCTGGGTCTGAGCACTGTGAGAGCTAAGCAGCGAAAGGGAAAAATTGTGAGCCGGCTCTCTCTTGATGTGAATGGCTCTTCTGATTCACTATAAAGCATCAGCTCTCAGAGCCGCAGCTTTTGATCATGACACATCACTAATGTGTTTAATCTGTGTTACAATTATGAGGGGGCCTTGGACAATTTTCTCACCTGTAAGGGGTCCCTGGCTCCAAAAACTTTGAGAACCCCTGCTCTAGCTAGTAGGAGTGCAAACTCCTGATAGTGAAAACAAACGGAACAAAAAGAGCGACACAGCTGCACAGAAACTCCATGTTGTAGATATCCATGATCATAATAGACATCGCTATGCAGGAAGACAGTTTACATTTTTTTAAATCTCTGAGAGATCTTCAAATACAGAGTGCGTCTTTACACCGGGGCGATTTTTTCAGAGTTTACGTTAACTCAAGAAAAAAATGTGACATTTTCTTTGTTTTATATCGATCACTTAGCATGATGAATATCATGATTAAGCAGGTATATTTTGAGTCTGAGTTGATTTGAGAAAGATTTGCGGCCATTTTTGTCATTCAGTTCTATTTAGGTCATTAATGCACTGATCCTCTGATCATTATTATTATTTAATTATTTCAGCAAGGCAGCTTCCTGATTCCTTTGCAGGCTCTTTTGTTTTTTTTTCTTAGCTCATTTTATATTTTTTGAGAAGAGAGAAAGCTGAGATGTTGCCCATCATTGTTACTTGGTTGCACTAATAAAGTGAAGTGCTGTACATCTGTGGTTGCATTATTCTATTATCAATTTGCCATAATTTTTAAGTATGTAAGAGATGATTTCATTGATAGCCATAGACTACATGTCTTTCAATGTAGACTGAGAGGAACATATTAGACTATTTAGGAACTAAATTAGGAACCAAATTTAGACTGTCATACCAGCTTGATCATCACTGAAAATGTCCTGGAAAATGATCTCTGGAAAAGAGTGGGAACCCTGATTAATCTCTAGTTACAGATTCTGCATTACACATAGTAACTACGGGATCAGACTTTGGTTCTGGTTTCTGTTTGTAGTCTGAGTTGTATCAGGTGTCATCAGGCTTTAAAAAAACAGGAAAAACAGTCTGTATGGAGAGCAAAAGCAGGAGTAACACAATCCAGCGTATCCCGGCTCTCATGGTTGGTTATCTGAGGAGGATTTCTTTCCACAAACAACCTGAAACTGTTCTGACCTGCATGTTTTAAGAGCCCCTGAACGCCTCCTCATTGACCTGTATGTAAATCCTCAGAGTTGTGCAGGAGTGGCAGCTGTATTTTTCATGTGTTCTGATGCTGACTAAGACAGAGTTAATATTGTATGGCCTCATGCGGGGACCTTAAAGTGCTCTCCAGCTGTCACTTAGACCTACATGGGCTTTAAGTCACTGCAGAGGTCTCTCTTTACTCGGGGCTACATAAACTGTAGTACTCCACATCCCCTAACATACATTTCACTAAGTGCAAATCTGGAGCTGTGTTTGTCACCGTGCAACCCGACTCTCTGAGGTTTCATTAAATTAAGTCACAGGAAATAAAATATGCAGGAACACAGAAAAGAGAAACGTTCAGAGGCAGGGTAAAAAAGTGATTTATAGTTTCTTATGAATATAAGGAAAGATATCAAAAATGTGACTGTATATAACACTTTTTAAACTCTAATAGACTTCTCAGGTCAGGTAAACCAACATCTGCAGTCATACCTACTTTATAATAAGTTTAAAATAATCTTTGTAGGATTTAGTACAAACAAACACAGCTTTGTGCAACCCGGTCCTTGTTGTGCAGCAGTCTCTCATAGCTGCAGTCAGAGCAGGAGGTATTCACCCTTCAGCATCCAGAGTGAAAATAAATCGCACATGCACAAAGCCGCTGCTGGCTTACTCCTCCAGAGTGACTCTTTTGGGTCTCTTTCGCCGGTCCCAAGCCCAGACCCAGATAAAGGAAGAAGGTTGAAATTATGGCATTAAAAGAAAAGCAAGAATGGACAGAAGAAAGTTAATCTGTAGTCATAAACATATTCAGTCTGTTTTTTCTCTCTTTTTGTCTCTCCCATGACAAGCCTTTCAAGCACAAGGTCAAGTATGCAAATTAAGTGATGACATAATTTACGTGACGTCACATGATGACGTGTTATGTTATGCTAAAATAAAAACATGTGGAGGAACATCTGCAAACTTAGGAGGTTAGTTTGTTTCTCTGTTCATTTGTTTCAGGTTTAGGGTGTATGCGTTGGCTATTAAATTCTGCGTTTATGTCAAGTCAAGTCCAGTCAAACCTTATTTATATAACACATTTAAAAAACAACCACAGTTGGCCAAAGTGCTGTAAAGCTTAAAAACACAATCAATAAAAACAAATAGTAATTAAAAAAGAATATATATTAAAAACACAATAGATAACACAAGCAAAAGCCACAATATATAAAAGCAAAATAAAATGCTTGATGTCTCACTCAACAGGTATTAAAAGCCAACGGCTCAGTCACCTTGAGTTTTGAGCCTCGATCTTGGGACATCTAAAACCACCTGGTGCGTTGACCTGAGTGCTCTGGCTGGAGCATGCAGGTGCAAACACTCACTCAGATATGGTGGTGCCAACAACCCATGTAAACTTTTAAAAACCAACATCAATATCTTGAACTGGATCCTAAAACTGACAGGAAGCCAGTGAAGGGAAGCCAGTACAGGTGTCATGTGATCTCTTCGTCTCTTCCCAGTCAGTAGGCGTGCAGCTGCATTTTGTGCCTGCTGTAGGTGACGAAGAGACAACTGATCAACACCACAATACAAAGAATTACAATAATCCAGCCGAGAAGTGATGAACATATGGATAACCATCTCAAACTTACAAGGGGGGGAGATAGGCCATTACTTTCTCCAGAAGTCTCAACTTGAAGAAGCTCGTCTTCACAACAGAGCTGATCTGTTTGTCAAATCTGAACGTTCTGTCAAAGATAACACCCAGGTTCCTGACAGAAGGACGACAGTGAGACACTAAGGGCCCAATCTACTAAAGGTTTGCATGTATAAAAACACGTGCCATCTTTATAGCGCGCGCAAAGCAGATGTACTAACCGGGTGCACCAAGGATTGGGTCTTTCAAATGAGCAAAATAGCACTAGCTATCCATTTTGCGTGTTTGCCTTCATGAATATGCAGAATACATGTAGATTATCAGAACGCACAAAATACTGGGAGGAGGAGATGCAAATGTGATCATTTAGCACACGCAATGTGATTCATCAAACCTGAAGCAGATAGCGCGTTGTGTTTTTGCGTCTATATTTCGCACGTTTGAAAGGCAGGTGCAAACTGGCACAGCATTACACACACATGGCTACGGTCACTGTAAAGCTCATCATAACATCGCTTTACAACATGCCCGCAACAGCGGGGCTTACAAGCATTACTACATTTTTTAGTCAATCAAACCAAGAGAACAAAATAATAATAATAAAACAACACAAATTCAAAACAGCTCAGGACCACGGATAGCGACTGCATCATTCTGACACCCACTTTAACTTTTTCAACTAATGAGAGCACAGTAGGTCACTGTATCAACAGATATAAAGTTTAGTAGAATTGGCACAGCGGCCCACATCTTCACATACAAACAAAAAATCAATATGAAGTACTCGGCCTACTCACCACTGTTTGAAGGAGCCTTAAGCTCCGCGGACTTGTCCACAATGCACTGTATGTCCATTTTCTTTGATCTGTCATTCTCAATAGATAATATGACATGTCCACTCAATCTCTCCTGTCCCATCATGCTCATCAAGGGGTTTTTAGTTAGTTTTAACTTGGAGAATGAGCTCTCACTAAGCCGCCAGGCAGCTTGGTGTAACTCCTCATCTCGTGCTTACCGCAGTGTGTTGGGGTGAATTGCCTCAAACATGTTCCCAGTTCCATTTAAGCTGGTGAATCTTTGGGACAGTTGCTGGATGATGATATCAGGCATTAAAAACGTTCACCCCAAAGTTGCTCCCTGCGTCAGGGAGGTGACTGTCTTCATCCAAGTGACGCCTAACTTTTCTGGCCCTGGTTGTTTCAAAACTGCGATTGACTTCCCAATTGAGTAGTTACAGCAAGAGTGGCAGACTTAGCCACATCAAATTGCTCTCTAAACTCCATCAATAATTGCGTTTTGGAGTAGAGTAGATGCATTTATTTCATCGGCAGATCTTCTGTTTTTTCTCACAGCATTCACCTTTTCACAGATGGCCTCCCAAATCGCGTTTCTAACACTGAGATGTCTCTGCTGGAGTTCACCGATGTGTTTATTTCCCTCTTCCACAAAGATCTCCAACTCCATGGCTTCAAACTTCATTTATCCCTTAAGGCCACTCTGTTCTCTCAAACTCTCCATGGGGGCAGCCGATAGCACACACAAAATCCTCGTAAAATAGGGCGGTCTGCATCACTTTTTCACTTGTTATCATTTGCACACGCAGTCATAGTCGATTACCCGCAACACGCCCAGAAATAGCACGTGCAAAATTATTATTTCCACACACAAATTAGCGCTCGTTATTTGGGATCTTAGTACATCAGGCCCTAAGTTACCAAAGAAAACTCTCTATGCCATCCAGCAGATCAGGTTTACAAAAACAATAATTTCAGTTTTCTTTTCGTTTACACTCAAAACGTTTAACTCCAGTTTATGTAACGCATAACGTTTAAGCAGACATTTTTCCAGGGTTACAGAGTGTATGAAATCTCTGGTAAGACACACATGAATGAAACAGTTTGTTGTCTTTAATGCCCCTAACAGCGTTAGAGCAAATAAAACACATATTTAACACTGTAAATAAAACAGCAGTTGCTATACCAGCTTATTTTCTTTACTTTAGACTGTAAAGGTGTTTACACGTTTATGATGAAGACAAATTTGCTCTCTCTCTCTCTCTCTCTCTCTCTTGTTTCATCGAGTCGTCTTGATTGTGGAATGAAAATGAGCATGTGACTCGTCTGTCACAGCAAACACGCGTCAATTAAACACAGGTCAAGCTGCAGAAACTCAGCGCATGGGGCTGCACAGCGACTCTTACATGTATGTGTTGATGCATCTCGTGTTACAAAGGTTCGCCTCTGCATATTAAACACAAGTATGAGCAAAGTGCAGAAAACTAAATAATTAAAAAATATTACTAAAAGAGAAATATTGAGTTTTTATTAAGATCAGAAAAAAGGCGAGTATTCAAAATCCGACAAAATCAAAAAGAACAATTTGAAATAAAAACTCATCTTTAGTAATTTCATGTTTGGAGTAAAGGCCTGTTTCTCTCTCTCTCTCTCTCTCTCTCTCTCTCTCTCTCACTCTCTCTCTCTCTGCGCTGACAGAAAGCGTTTAATGCTGCACACACAGGAATAAATTACTCTTGATAATATGAAGACGATTTTGAAGTAGCATTATAAATCCTGATTTTAAGTTTTCATAAATGCTGCTGAGGGAGATTAATACATTGTCCTCCTCTCATTCCACACAGCTCACACTGAGAGAGGATTTATTCCGGATTTCACACTTGCCATCACACTTAAATGATCCCGATGTTGGAGAGCTTTTAATAATTCTTGGCATTGATTTCTGAGGCAGCTTTGAATCATGGCTTAATGTTTTCAGGGAATAACAATTAATTTGTGGGACTGATTGATGTCAGGAAAACTCATTCTGCCCCACAGGAAAAAGGAAACATCTCCGAAACGACAAACAGCAACCTACATTTTCCACCAGCTTATAATCCAATTAGCAGAGCAGCATTTATATTGGGCCTAAGCACACGGATAAATCTGCGTCTCTCTTAGCGTAATGGATAATGGAGCAGCCAACGCCGCTGAAAAATACAGATGCACCACTTCCTGCAACACAGTCACAGCCATGAGTCTCTGTTCTGCATGTCACTGAAAAGGAATGAAGCACAGGAGGAGCTACATGTGAAGGCAGAGACAGAAAAAATGCTTCATTTGTTTGTTTTCAACTCATCAGACTACATTCATTTCACTTTTTTTGAAGCAAAAAACAACAGCAGTTTTCTCTTCAGCCTGCATGCTAACAGGTTACATCTTCACATCTCATGCAAATATCATGCAGGGGGGGGGGGGTTTATGAGCATACCTCATCAAGTGAGGACATTGAGATATGCTGTATGGATGACACCATCATTCATTAATGCGTATATATATGTAATCAATATAATATGTAATCAATATATATGGCAAGCCTTTCAGGAAATTAATATATATGGAATGAAAGTCTGAATATATTGAATGAAACTCGATATATATGGAATGAAAGTCTGAATATATTGATATTATATAATATTGATATATTGACATATGTATCAAGTTTCATCCAATATATATCGAATTTCACTCAATATATATCGAGTTTCATTCCATATATATCGAGTTTCATTCCATATATATCAATTTTCATACAATATATTCAGACTTCATTCCATAAATATCGAGTTTCATTCCATATATATCGAGTTTCATTCAATATATATCGAGTTTCATTCCATATATATCGAGTTTCATTCAATATATATCGAGTTTCATTCCATATATATCGAGTTTCATTCACTATATTATTTATTGAACGGCTTGCCATAAATAAATATGTTATGAATATATATGTAATGTAATGTATGTGTATGAATTTTATGTGCTTTGGCAACAACATGTCTTTGTTCATGCCAATAAAGCAAATTGAATTGAATTGAATTGAGAGAGAGAGGAGGAACGGCATGAACCAAATCATGCCAGGACCAGGGTAGGGATGGGCATTTAAAGCCAAAGTACTATTCAATAATCACTGGCATCTATTCTGCAAATATTCATAGTGAGCACGTTTCAAAGTGGGTTTGAAACGTTAAGTAGAGACGGCAGTGACTCACACAACACTTGTTGTGCTGCAGGTGTAGACAGTAAACGTAAACACTCCTCGGGACACCTGTCCTGTTAACGCTCCGTTTGCGTGGCGGCCTTGTAAACCAGCACCAGGATGAGTAGCTGCTAGTAGTGAGAACCGTCGGCATCTGTCTCGACCTTTATGTAGGTGTTTCTGTGACGTAGCAGCATTTTACATTACATTTTACAGCCATGCTTAGTCTCTGCAGTGTTCTCCGTTTGTGAGTCACACACCTCTACACACGTATTTCCAGAGACTGTAGCTAATGTTTTCGCTTTCCTGTGATATTTAATGCAGTTAGTTTTCTTCTTCTACTGTCACTTAATGCAGTTAGCAAACAGCATACAGACGTCTAGCAGGAATATCGTTTTACAACAAGGCACCAGGGAAAACGATGAAAAGTTGTACCTTAAAAATTAGATAATATTTGCATTAACTCTTTGATTTTTAATAGGTGCACAAATATTCAAGAATTCAAAAATCATGTCCCTACCCTAGACCAGGGATGGATCTCATGGCTAGTGCGACGAGGTCTGCAGCGTCTGCACATTGGGCGCTTACTCTACCAACTAATGCCAGCTGCAGAGAGCGGGGTGCTCACAGAACATGACACACAAACTTCCTGTGGAATCAAGGGGTTAAATACTGTGGCCTACAAGTGCAGACAATCTACATCACCCTGAACAATCTTCATCAGGTGATACGTGCTGCTTAGCGCCCCCTTCAGGCCTGGAGCACTTCTGTTACAAAGTCTTCTGTGTGTTGCATCGTTTGCAGCACGTTCAGTTGTTTCGTCCTTATGATCTTTTTCATGCAGCTTGTTTCAGCTGCAGTGTTTGTTTTAGACTTTTGCATCTCTCTTTGAATTTGCATCTGCAGCACATTTCTCCTGCAGAGTGTTAGTCGATTGCAGACCCTCTGCCCTTGTAGACCATCATAGTTAAAGTCATCTGTTTGTTTTGTTCACCCTCTAAAATAAAGAGCTGTGAGTTATTTATGTTCCCAAAAGTCTAAATTTCAGACTACACCATCAAACATCAGATCTGATGAGATGAATAAATAAAGAAACCATATGTAATTCAGGTCCGTGTGATGTTGTTGCTGTCGGCGTTTTAACAATGAAAGTGATTCAGAGGATTTATCCTTGTTGATGACCTGCAGCTGAACAGATGTGCTCGTCCTGAAGGTGTGATGCTCAGCGGATAGTAAATCTTAACTGAGAGGTCTGCTGCTGTATGTCAGGTTGTTATGAGTAACTGATGACATACATTATCAGATAAGGTTAATATGATGTTGGTATGCTTGTGTGATTAATTAAATATATATTTGAGTTAAGTCAAGTCAAGTCAAACTTTATTTATATAGCATATTTAAAAAAAAACGGTTGACCAAAGTGCTGCACAAGCTTAAAAGCACAATCAATAAAAACAAATAGTTAAGATATTATAAAAGAGTAGATATTAAAAAAAAAAAAAAAAACTTAAAAAAAACAATAGATTGTAAAATTTGAGAGTAAAATGACTCTGTTCATGTCTGAACTACGAATGCTACAGAGAGTATCCATGCCTTTTAAAAGCCTCACCTACCAGCGTCACCTACCTGCACCACCTGCTCCTTTAAACAGACCCCCCTTTGTGTGTGCAGGAGCCCGAGGCCGGTCTGGGTAATCCTGAATTACCGGCTCACTTCTCTGCCACTGTCTCCAGATGCAACTTGGTCTTGTTCCCGCTAGAGCGATTTTATTATGCTGATGAGCGTTTCATCCTAATGGAAAAGCCATCAGGGTAAATATATGCAAATAAAGAGCTCCATTCTTTCGGCTCTGTTTGTGGCCGGAGGGTTCGATAAAGAGCTTTAATGTTTTCATAGAATGACAATTACTTAACAGAATCTCACGGTCTGCTGTCTCCACAGAGGAGCTGCCGGTAAACTCTGAAAAACTTACCTTCACTATTATCCCCGTCCTTAATGTGGTTATCTGAGGTCAGCTTTTCAGCTAACTCAGTTTTATCACAACATCTCTGTTAATTCACTCAGTTTGGTTTAATGTTTTAATGTTGAAAAGTGCAGACTGTTTTTAAATGTGCAACATTTAAAAACAGTCTGCACTGCAGCTTTGTTGTAAGGTCTCATTTTATTTAATTTCTTTTTGAAAAAGAACTTATCGTGGTAAAATCTGAAGCTCATGTGAAAAGACTGCAGTTCCTTTAGTGTCCACTCAAGGCTGCCTCCAAAAGTGAGTCCATCCTCATTAAAGGTGCATTTCGACCAGGAGTTACGGGGTCTTTTAGCCCCCAGAACTACTTTGCCCGGAACTAAAAGGTTCCTGTGCCCCCGTTGTTGTCTGCATTTCCACCACGGGCTGTAGTCTCGGGTAGATTGTACAAATTTCAACGGCTTTAAAATTGTTTTTAACTCAAAAAGCTGTAGCAGAGATCAGCTGGTGTTCTGGTGTAAACAGCGACCCTGTTAACTGCCGACTTTCAGCCGGACGCATCCCTCATAAACTTCTTTAGATGATCATTAAATATCTGATGAGGATATTTTGAAATCTTAATAAAAACTAAACTAGTTTGCATTCCCAGGAACTCCCTCTGTGTTTCAACAGCTGTGTAAACTCCACAAACACTGACATGTTCAGCTGAAGGTCTCCAGTTCAAAGGGTCACTCATTAAACCGTAACACTGGGAGAGACACATTTGCGGTTGGCTGAGAGAAGACTACTGTTACTGCTACTGTTACTGCTGCTAAATCAAGTGAATCCCAGCTTCTTCTTTTGAAAAGTACACACACATACAATACAGATAGAACAAATTAAAGAAAGAAAAATCAAGTGAATCACAGATGTGTATGATGTAATTGTGGACGGCAGGCGGAATAAAAACACTGTGGTTAATCTACCAATCAGACACGTTCAGCATTGCAGGCCCTGCCCCCCGAAAGTCCCGGGACCTTTGAAACATACTACCCCCCCTAGCAGGGGCTTTTTAGGGGGAAATTATCTACCCCTGAACTAAATTTAGACCTTCCTTCATGACGTCTGCAGAATCTCTGCAGTCGTTGTGATAAAAAATGCCTGTGTTCTCAAAAACATGAATCTCTCTTTCAGACCCGTCACTGTTACTTTCCTCAGTAATCTGCAGCTCCACTCACCCATCGAGATTATTAATGACAGCAGAGAGCTACAGCACAGAATCAATCTGCAAACATGTGCTCATTAAAAAGCATTGTGATTGCTGTACAAGTGAACAAAGTAGCTCACGTTGTTTTTGACGGTTGGCGTGCAGAGTGGGACCAAGCTGGACCGAGCTGAATCGGTCTCAGTGTGTGATCAAACACTCTGCAGGGCTGGACTTGAGGTGTGTGATTGAGAGTGTGTGTTTGACAAATGCTGCGCTCAGCTACAATGTGCGCAGCTACAAAGAAGGCTGACTGTGTGAATATATAACAGGAATAAATGGGCTCACACTCTGTCACACACACTTACTGCGTTACATGAATTAGTGATGGAGAATTCGGAGGCTCATAAAAGTGGGGCCATAATGTTTTTAAGCTCTGGATGAATAAGAACAACATTTAGCATTCAAAGGTTATAATGAATAAAGAATGTTTGTTGGTTTCCTTACACGTTCCTCTTATTGTGTGAAGATACCAATTAAGCAATGTTTACCAAAACAGTTATCCCCAAAGGTAAAGTTCACTCTCAAAACAAAAACTGGTTTGAAACAAACAACAATTGTAGATTTTGTGTTTATTGGCAGACTTTCAGGCACGGGGCATCACAGGTTACCCTAATTATGCCTTTTTATTGAAGCCTACAATATTAAAAGAGCAGATTGCAGAATTTTATTGTTTCTTGGCAATTACTAAATATGATCTAAAAATCACTGCAAACCTGTTTTTTTCTACACATTATTTCTTTTCAACTGCAGACTTTAACGTTACACCACACAGATGGCTCAAGAGTCCCACAACAGGTAATACTACTAACGCTATCTGGTGCTCTTCTGCAGAGAGTTTTAGTGTTTTCACCGGGGAGCATTGGAAGCAGTTCTGCATGCAAACACTTACAGCTACTCAAAACAAAGACACCTCTGGGTTAGGGTTAGACACACTGGAGGAAGTTAACTAAGAGTGAATTGCGGCAGCTACTAGCACCATGAACTGCTCATCATCATCTCAAGGTCCAGTTCACAAAGCATCTTGCTCTAATGACATTCCAGCACAGGCCCATGAAGTTCAGCATCTCTGTGCAGTTTGCTCTTGTTTTGCGTCTCATTGAGGAGTTGGGCTGTCAGTGTGATGGATAGATTTTTTTAAAAAAAAAAAGAGACATCACAAATAAATAAGTTCATAGAGGGTAGAACTGTTTTGAGGGACAGGTTGAGGACTATTGGAAATGGTATGTTGTTCTTTGTCGGTGATCTGCCTGTTGAGTCTCATAGAGATGACGTTGTGATTGATTGGTCATGCCTGAGGAGGCAGGAAGTGAGAGCTCTGACAGCAACGCCTCATTCTCGGTGAAACTGCCCTCTCTGGCAGTTTCACCATCGTGTCCGAACTTTATTTACTTCTATTTCCTTTTGTTCCAGGTAAGATAGGAGTATTTTATGATCCTTAGCTCTAAGATATGGTTGCTTCATTGTTTTATTGTGTTTATTGAGTATGCTAAACATTGTGAAAGCTTTGTTTTACAGTGGTTGACTGTGCAATTAAAATGTTTTAAGCTAGTTTAGCTCCGTGCAGTCTGCTGCTACAATACAATGGTGTTAGCGTGACTTAAAGTGCATGCATGTAATGTGTTAACCAAATACACAGAATAGTATTGTTACTTGTGTACTGATGTATTTGTGTTTAAAACAAGAAGCAATGAGTATAAGTACAAGAAATACAAAGTGAAGGTTCTTTTGTATTTCTGTTTATTGACAATTCATCTTGTTTTGGTAACTTAACTGCGTTTGTTGACCTAAAGACTATTTTTGTTAACACTTTCTTGATCTTTTATTTTATCTACTTAAAGGAAAATGACATATAAATATTTTACTTTGTTTATCTGTGAAAGAGAAACTAAGCAGTAGAAGAAAAGGGGATTTACCCAGTAATATAGAGAAAATAACTCCTAAATGAGTTCTTGGTAAGAAAATTAAATTATCTGTGAAACTGCCTGAGAGTGAGCATCGTGTCCAACCTTTATTTACTTCTATTTCCTTTTTTTCAGGGAACAACATCAGCATCTCCTCTCTCTGCTGCACAGAGCTGTGCTGTGTGCTCTCAACCTGACAGAGCTCAAATCTGTCCATTTGAGGATGTGAGTTGATGCAATTTTGAGCATGTCATCCTTATGAATACTGTGGTGCAGATTCACTATAACTGTGCATGGCTGTTGGCGCTGGTGTTTGTGAACTAGATGTTTTTTGCAACGACTTGTATTTGCACAGAAAGGGGATGATTCTGCTCCAGATGAATGCACACTGACTCATTTAAATACAAACAGTACTGATGTATAGAGTCGCTGTTTTTGATGCAGCAGTTTGCAGTGCATGCACTCATTTGCCCAGGTTTAGCACGGCCCTTTTGAAAATCAGGTGCTTCAACATCTGTTAGACTGCATTACCTGTTAATGCATCAGTGTGCATATTATCATTGTGGTTGTCCTGCCATGAACCCAAACCTGCATACTTCAGCCGGTCTCCTTTTCTGTTCCTCGTTTCCTTTTCTACTTCTTCTCTCCTTCCCTGCATTTCTTTCCTTGACTTCCTGATCTGCAGCTGCTGGCATCCCACTGATTGCCCCCATCAGCATGCCCACAGCAAACCTCCACAGTGTCCAAACACAGAAGGTCATGGTCCTGTTGAACTTTAATATTTAACATATCCAATTATTATTACAAATCCACGAACAATCACATGAAGAATCGTGTTGGAGTCCACGGAGAGCGTACAGGGTCAGGATACAGAGCTTCATTTAGAGTCACAGACACGATGTAGAGTCCAACATGAACTCAGGAACTCATTCAGATTTAAAAAATCAAATACAACTTGGTTCTGGCTCTGATAATCCACCTTTATCTTCAGTTTGTCCAGTGTCCCAGTCAAACCCTCCTTCCTCTCAGGTGTTACCTCCAGGATCGAGTGTTTCTGCTTGGTCTCTGCAGAGTCTGAGTCGTACCCAACCCTAACCCCATCAATAGCACTATCACAGCTTTGAGTCTTTTGGACCTTCTTCTCCAAACAGTCGTACATTGTAATAACTGCGATTACATGACCTTCAGTTTCCTGGTTTTGATCAGGCTTTTTAATTTGTGTTTGTACAAATAAACATCTTGTCTCGATTTCAGAAACTTGGAAAAGCCTTTCCAAGTTTTTGAAATTATGGAAATGGAAACACTTTGATTTTGATTTGTTAAGTCGAATTGATTTCGAATTTCTCAAAGTATCGCATTTAAAGCTCCTATGAGGAGGCAGACAAATTAATTCTGATGCAGTATTTACTTTTAATATCATACAAATACAAATAAGTCATAGTTTATTAGTTATTAATCTAACTTTTTCAGTTAAAACACAACTAGTAACACACGCACACTCCTGTCAGTTTCTTGGAAGCAGACATTTTGAGGACTATGCCAAGATTTTCTCAGACTATTAGCATTTTTCACTCGCTCTCTTTGAGCTCTCCATCTACAGACGTCACTCCCTATGACTCCATGATTAAACAGCACTTTAACGTCTCTGCTGTATTGATAACCATCATCTTAACATCAGCATCATGACTCTGCTTACTTTGAGTCTCTTTGTTCTGGACGATCGCCGTGTCCCTCTATCTTCCATCCTCCTGCTGCTGAGGTTGTGATTGACAGCTAGTCTCAGACACTCACTTCACAGATATATGGAGCTGTCTTCTGCTGTGAGTGAATATTTGCATTCAAACGTCTCAACCTCAAATTTAGGATCCCTCTGTTTCATACTTATTCAAAGAATAAAAACGTATAATAATCGTGTAAACAGAGTAAATGTTGTAAAGCTGTAATATTCAGGCGTGTGATTTAATTGCAACAAAAGCATGTGTCTGTGGTTTCACTTTATGTTTAGTTGTCCATCATCAGAGACAAATGGATGTGTTTGGTGCAGCTCAGTGTCTGCTACCTGACAGCTGATTAATGTAAGAGCTGCTGAGCGCCATGATAAATCTACATATTATCCTCCTGGCTGTGTGTTCATGGCGCTGCAAGCGGCTCCATCACAGATGAGCCTCAGCGCTGGTCACATCCCTGAAGGACAGGCTGAATGTGATGTTGATGACGGGGACGTGGCGTGATGTGTGTGTGCATAGTGTGCATGCATGTATGATGGGGGAGTGTGTTGATGTATGCAGAGATAGATGCATTATGATGGAATAATGAAAAAGAGAGGAGCACCTAGCATGTTGTAATGTGCACCCGTCAGCTGAAGGGCTGTTAGGGCTGCAGCTGCTCCATTAGTGTGATGGAGGTGAACAGCAGCAATAAAGCATCAGTCAGAGTCATCATGAAGGAGACCGCAGCGTGATGGACGGGGCAGGAACTCACCTGCTTAGCTCCTCATATGACGAGGGGGGAAATGTCACAACAGCAGAGCCTGAAGCCGGGACTTAACATCAGACATTATGAGATGTGAGCCGGAGTTATGAGGCCGTTCACTGCTTAGTTAACATGAAATACCTGTAATTTCACTCGTCTTAAAGGTAACACAAAATGTATGCTGCAGTGTTCATTTTCTTTATGAAAATCATACCAAGCTGTGTTTGTAAACAACCTTTTTTCCAGGATGAAGACGAGATAATGAGGAGCGTTAAAAATAAAATCTTAGACGATGTGTATGCTTCGTTTTCATGACAAGACAAAGGTTTCTTTGACTTATTTGAGGGTATTGTTCAGCTTTCATCCTGATCACCTCTTAGGGGCTGTAAAGCTGACCTAAAGCATGATCGCACACTTGTGCATATGCTCCAGATGACCTTCCTCCTCCTGCCACTCTGCAGCCGACTTTTACCTTTTTCTCTGTGCTTCTTTGGGTGATCAGTAAATGCAAGTTCAAGAATAACAGTTAAAGGCCCATCTGAAATAGAAGCCTGTTTATATTATTTGCCAACACGAACAGCCATAGCGGCAACCTCCGGTCTAAAAATAGTCTAATGCGGAAGTGCTTAAAACAGCAGTTCATTGAGGATCCGCTTGAGACTGGTTCCGGATGTACCGGAAACCACATACACACCGATTCATAAAAGACGATCTTTACAGCAGAAATAAACATGTTTACAGCTTTGTACAAAAGACGAGTGTAGTCTGGATAGCTCGTTTCTCAATCGGCACACACTGTACAGGGGGTGAATTTTTTCACAACGCAGTAATTTCAAAGATATTGAGATTACGAGTCTTCAATTGAGAGGCACAGCTGAATGGTAAATGGACTTCTACTTATAAAGCGCTTTTCTAGTCTTTCTAACCACTCAAAGCGCTTTTACACTAATCGTCACTTTCACCCATTCATACTCATTCACTCACTGATGGTAGAGGCTGCCACAATGCGGGACCATCAGTGTTAGCTAATCTCATTCGTTCACATTCACACACCTCTGAACAACAGAGGGAGACATTTGGTGTTCAGTGTCTTGCTCAAAGACACTTTGGCATGTGACTGCCAGAGCTGGGATCGAACCGCCAAGCTGACTTGATTGACAGGCGGGAACACTGTAGCTGTTGGCCAGGAGGCAGTTATGTTGAGTTCAACATTTCCAATATGGCTGCCCCAGATGTTTGGCCTCAAAACAGCGCTTCAGAAACAGATGGGTGACAACACGAATATGCAGCCACAACCGGTGATTAAAAGGTACCCTGCCTTTTATTGGGATAGGCTATTATTGAAAGTTTTGCGGTATCTGCAACACGTGCACACCTGGTACAAGTTCTCTGCCTTCATTTATCTTTCAGTCATTGATGAATTTATGCCAACCAATGCCAGAGACAAAACCACAACCTGCTACATCAGTTCAATATTCGACATCTGTCTCTTAACTTAAATAGCTCCATGACAAAGCCTTGATGTATTCCAGTCATGGGACATGTTAGTAAGTCGTTTCACAGTTCTATCAGCTCTAAATCTCCATGGACGTTGATGCAGCTGAGAGCGCAGTGAACTGAGTGTCCAGCGTCTGTCACCACAGGGACAGTGAGAGACCGTGCAGTACAACCTTTTCATTTTTGCACCAGCCGACAAAGTGAAGTCAGGCATATGTGTCCATCTTCTGTTGCTCTGTTTTGGGTGCATGTGCAGCACTTTAATGTGGAATCCAAGAAAATAGACACAGCGATCATAATGGATGGATAGGTAGGAAAAGCCTTGAAGGCTGACATTGTTGCTTATCCTTAAATGTACAGCCGAAAGTTAAAAGTCCTCAGTGACTGTGAGGAAATGTATCGTCAGCATGGATTCAAATTCAGTTAAGGTCACTGAGATGTGCTGCTCACTTACACAATACAAAAAAAAATTATTTGGGGAAAATCTCCTTTAATTCAAAGTTAGTACAAAATATGGAAGAGCAGCTTTCTTCAGAGCAGTCGATGATAATGTATTCCTCTATCATGTGTCATGGTGGCTGCAGAGAGACATATCGTCGGTACACAGCTCACGTCTGGACCTCACTGAGCAGAGAATCAGTTTTTTTTTTGTTTGGCATCCATGTTATCAGGTCGGAGCAACCAAACAGAGCGTGTGACCGGCTGCAGCAGCGCTATCTGGAGATGTGGTGTCTGGAGTTATTTCAGTATGATATGCACAAAAACCAGATAAAACAGACCGACAGTTCAGAGCAGTTCAATGTCAAAGTCTGTAGAACGTGTCATATACTTAACACCTCACTGTGTTCATGTCAGATTCAAAATAACAAACCTCAGAAGTCAAGCCAAAACATTTACAGCTCCTCTTGTTGACTGTCTGCAGTATAGATCATAAGCCCCGCCTCCTTCATGTTAACAGATGGGACATGGGTCAAACTTTAAAGTCAAACACATGTCAAATAAATGTTTGTCAAACATGGTTTCTGCCATTATAGTTATTTCTTATCATGCTGATTTATGTCGCAGTGTTCATGTTTCTGATTAGTTTACTTTGAATTTGTTGATGTAAACAGATGATTGATTGACACCTGTTTTGACCTATGAGGCTCCTGCAGCACTGTGTGCACTGGATTATCAGAATAGAGGAGGAGCGTTGAGAGCGTTACAGACACTGGAGCTGAGGCGGGCCGAAAGCCTTCTAACACCAGCTGTCAGTCTGCTAAACCACGCATCCAAATTATGCAAACATATGCACATCTCTTGGCCTTCATATCTCTCACTGGCTCCCCTTTTTGAACCCCAGGGGTTGCTACTGTGTGGAACCTGAACCTGACCTGACAGATCTTTGACGTGGTATGAGTATATCTGTGTTTTGATGACAGGAAGAGGCTCCACCTGCAGTCCAGGAGAGGCTGAAACACATCATCCATCTTTATAAACAGTAAGTGGTCTGTAGTAAATGTGAGAGCGTCTGTGCATCCTGCAAAAGATCAGCATGGCAGCCATCACACACAGGTCTGGAGATGCTGCATGAACTCGAGCCTGGCTTTCTTTCCTTCAATTAAAAACATATCCAGGAATCGATACTCTGAGTGTGTGTATGTGTGTGTGTTTGTGTGTGTGTGTGTGTGTGTGTGTGTGTGCGTGCGCGCGCGTGTGTAGTGATCCCCTGTGTGTATGTTTTTATGTGGTTTCCTTCATGCTTCTGGTGGCGTGTCTGATGTTTGCATGCTTCATCGTGCTGTATCTAATTCATGATTGCAGAAGCAATTATTGATTCTTGTATTTATGTGTTTTTTCACCCCGATGTAAAGCACATTGAGCGTACCTGTGATATGAAATTGGTATTGCTTTTAATAAATGCAGAAAAAGCACCTTTAGCTTGAGGGTATTTTTTTATTTGCATGCAAAACTCTGCTCCAGCAAGCTATCTGAGGCTTAAAGTTTGACCTTAACCATCTGAAAGCAGAAACATTTGATTAAAAGTGCTGAGTCAGCTCAGATTTTAGAAGCGCTGCCCAGACTCCTGAAGTTATGACACCAAATTTAATGAAACCTGCACCTGTCAGGTCTCCTTAGCCGAGACGATCCTGTTACTGAACGTGTTTATGAATTTCAGGATCATCTGATGCTAACAGGAGTTAACCTCATCATCTGTGCAGCATGCCTTCAGACTCTGCATTAGAGATATGCCTCTAACAGCAGCACATCCAGGCTGACACTGAAGCCAGCTCCGGCCCTGACCCTCAGCACAGCAGGGGTCCCTAAAACATCTGGCACCAGTGAGCAATAATCCGAGTCCAGGCGGTGCAGAAGAGGAGGCTGGCTTGTTTGGGCCATTCTCTTCCTGCAGCTGTTCTGAGCACTTTGGACCATCCTGGTCCCCAGATGATGAACCACACAGCCAGCGCACCCTCTCTGAACACATTCATGAACATAAAGAAGCTGCAGTGGACAGTGTGATGGTTTTTAATCTTCTCTAGTTGCTTCCTGTTTGACAGAGAATAAAATGCTTATCTTAAGTCTCCTCTCAATCAGGTGATTACATTTGTGTAAATTTGATTTTATTTTGTGTTGACTTGTTTGTCTCGTTGATAGCAGGGTAATAAGCACCATAATGCATCATGGATGGGTGGTTATGCAAATTAGAATTGCTTCAACATGACCTTGAAAAGTCCTTGCTCACCCTGTCAGGATTCAAACATGCATAACCATCAATTCATGATACCTTATCGTTAATAATGCAACTTTTAATCTTTATGAAGTAACGTATTTGTACACAGTTTTTATCTGGGTCAAAGGTTAACAAGAATCTTCTGCTGTTGTGTTTATTTCAGAGTAATCAGGCCAGGCAGCGTTGGAACATACAGACTGAAGTAATCTTTAATGCATGTAACTTCTGCTGCAGGGTCAGGTACGAGATGCAGAAACAGACTTTTCACACTTTCCTCTGCAGCTGCTCACAGTTAAGGCGGATTTATACTTCTGCGTCACCCCTACACAGCAGGGGCTGACGCGGACATGAGCGCTACATACTCGTGCATCGATGTGTCCGTGTCGCACAGCAATTCTCTGCCGAAACACTTGAGGGCAGTTCGGTCTTTGATAGCAGGTCACTTGCTAGATTGATTGATCTGGTCCCGCTACGGTCTCTGTTTACTATTCCACAGTGATTCAGAGCGTGTTATGTTCATCTACAGCTGATACATGTTGCTGTTTATCATACAGACATGATTACATGAAGAATAGAGAGGGGGAGATGAAATACACGGCTGATGAGCGGGGATCCCTGAAGTGCTTTAATGCAGAAAATACAATGCCGCCGAGCGGACCAATCACAGGGCTTGCGGTCCGCGTTGATTCTATGGGTAGCTACATTTTGGAGGAAGTGCACGTCAGCTACGTGTGTAGGCCTCTGCATATGCACAGGAACTACACGGACCTCCGGCGTAGGCTACACTGTTGATTCGACGCAGAAGTAGCTTTCGTGTTACATTTCCCTTTTTAAAGACAGCACTTTGCGTGTACAGCTTTGACCACAGGGGGCGCTGAAGTCGACAGAAATGGAAAATTGCTCACTGCAGCTTTAAAAAAGTGTATAAACACACAGTCGTCTGTGACACAGCTGCACTGTCCTCACTCCTCAGAACTTGCAGATCGATCTTTCTGTTCATGTAGATGTTGTTTATATGATTCTGCTGCAGCTGACCAGCCGTTCCCAGCTCACTTTCCCTCCTTCCCTCTCTGAATGAACGGTGTCTTGTTGGTGGGTTGTGCAGGTCGTAGGTAGAAACAGCTCTGCAGACAGTTGGCTCTGCTGTGGTTGTCTGCTGAGGCTCTGGAGGCTTGCTCCTGCCAGTACTCTGTTAATCATCATCCTCTTTTATTAGGCAGAAAAAAACTGCTGGGTTTAATTGGCACTGGTTAAGAGAGAGAGAGCGTCAGGAAAACCTCCCCTGAGATCTCTCTTACCCCATCTAAACGACACAGAGCAGCGTGCAGAGCATCCTCAGACCCCTGGCACCAAGCCCGCTCCCCGTATCCGGCCTCGCCTCATGCTGTCTATTGATTGATTTGTGTTGAGAGTGTTTTCTCTTTTCTCCCTGAGTGTGGGCTGCTGGGAGATCAGACCTCTGACACCGCATGTGTCCTATTCTGTGTAGGATGTTCAGGGAAGACACAACGAGGTGGGAGGGTGCACTTTGTTGTTAAAGCCTCACAGGATGGGTCAGTATGTAAAGTGCTCGCCTGGATTACTCCCACCATTAATCAGTAACATTCCCACGGCAGGAAAAGTCCACTCACCTTCTCTGTTTGCATCAGTGCTGCTGACAGCTAATGTTAGCATGCTGGTATGATAAAATAATACAATGTCTGCTTAACGCCAGAATCATGATCAGTTTAATTCCAAGTCTGTGCTCCTCAACTGCTTGATGCACAATTTACTCCGACATTATTATGTGGAGAAAAGGTTTAATGTAACAGCGACACTTTAAAGCGCCAGTCTCTGCTGCAGTCAGTCTGTTTATAGGAGATTTTATATTTATAAAATAGCTGCTTTAGTGCCTGATTCACCTGATTTCAAGGATAGTGCGGCTTTGCACCTGAGAAACCGGTGCAAATGAGACAAAAAACACTGTCTTAACCATAGAGCATGGGCAAAGGGTTAAATGCACCGCAAACTGCACTGCAGAGCAAACAACATCTATGTATGTGTGCTGTTGTGAACAGATTCGAAGGAGGCATTAGGCATGTATTTGGGGAAAAGAGGCCTCCACTGATAATGAGCTCAAAAACAGTGGCACGGACAGCCACGCACAATTTAGTGTGATATTTTGAGTGCCACAGTATTTATAAAGGATGTCAGGCTCAAACTTTTCAGTCATCATGACAACAATCCCATCTCTGGATGACCAAGAAATAGCATAATCTGCAAATAAATTTCAAGTCCGAGGCTCAACACCGGCACAAACGAACATTTCTCCAGATGTGTGGAGATGGTCACAGGATGAAGACGAGATATCTGGACGAGCTGCTCGTGCTGACTCCCTCCAGGGAGGAAGCTGTGTTATGCTGATTCGACCTTACAGAACTCTGTTAAGGAGGTCATTATCTAGCCTATGTGTGGACAGATTTGAGCTCTATCATGGTTTGTGCAGAGAGATGCTGACAGCCTGTCCATACATACAGACGCAAAACAAGAGCAAACTGCACAGAGCTGCAGAACGTTGTGGGCATGTTGGCACCTGAATATCATGAATGTAATCACTATGTGAATTGGACCTTGAGACGGAGCTAATAGTGAGGCAAATGAAGCTCAATCCTTGGATATATTCTCTGCTGAAATCTATTGAACCCTGTGTGTGGGATGTAAACTGATTTGTGTTTTCACCTACAGAGCTTTTGAAAATCATCTGTAAGAAATATAAGTCTTCCCATGAGGATGAGTGTGTCATATTTACATTGTTGAAAACACTAATGAGTCTGAATGGAAAGGAATGAAAGGGCCAGAGGCTAAAAGAAGTCTGGAGTCATTTTATTGATGTTTGGTTTATTTTTGCTCGTCACTGCAGGCAGCTGCAGAGATTTTAACCTCAGTATGTGAAGGCGTTACGATTCTGTGCATTTTAAAGTCTGTTTCTGTATTGATCTGTTTAACACTGAGTGCATTCATTCTAAAAAGCTCCTCCGGCATCATTTTACATGTTTAATGAAACATAAGTTAGCTCTCCTCTGCAATCCTGAACCCGGCGGCTCATCTCTCAGTCTGGACGTTTACCCGAGCTACACTGGATCAGGTCGTAATGTCATGTAATCAGCTGCACGAGTTAACTCTTTTTAAAACCCTGATCATCCAGTTTTAATGTGCTGCAGATGTACCGCAAGCTCCCAGCCTGTGTAATAAAGATGAGAAGAGTCTGGTTGGGAGTCGGACCGGGTTGGTGGGGGTCGAAGCTGGGGTGGGCTGACACAGCTTCTGGGCCAGATGATAGAGCTATAATTTCCTTCTCAGCAACGATAACGGTGGATACCTGCCAAAGAACGGGAGCAGAGGGCTGATAATGGCAAAACTGTTTGAATATTTAAAGCTCCTTTCTTCTGCTGCAGATATACGCTGAAAAATGAATAAATCCACAACATTATGCTTCATTTCTCCGCTCCGGGTTTGGCAGTTGGCCGCATATCTGGAGGTTCAGTCGATGACCCTTTCTTAAATTAGATGTTATTTCAGAAGCAGTCGGTCCAGCACACACCAACCTTTAAACACTCTCTGAAGAAAAATTTGAAACTTTAGAGACCCCGACCCATCGCATTGTTTAAAGAGTTGAAGTAACGCTGATGGAAACTTAGAAAAGATTCAAAGAAAAACACAAAAACAATTCAAGATATGTTCAGGGAAAGTTCCTCAGAGACGTTTAATAAAGGTCGTTAAATATGGATGTTTGCTTCACTCAAATTAATACTCACTGAACATAGAAGAAGGCTTACTGCAATAACAGATAACACTCTGAAGGAAGGAGGGGAAAGAATGAACACGCAAAGACACACAACATATTCAAGACCCATTAAAGATCTGCATGGAGGGTACAGTGGTTGTAGGGTTGATTCCTTGTCCTGGCATTATCTGGCCCATGTCATCCCTCCTCTCTCTACTCTTATTTCCTGTTTCTTACGCTGACCTTTCAAAATAAAGGCATTTGTAGTCAATGGTTTGAGTTTTCTTGCATGTTTTGAAAGATGCATCCCTCTCACACAGACCTGTATTTGAAACAGATGTGTGGAGTATTTTTCTATGACTTCAAGAATAAAGACGAGAACATGAGCTCACAGCAGTCTGTTGCAACACAGTCCAAGTTTATTCCCACATTAGTCTTGCATTTAAGAAGAAAAAAGCCAATCATAGTTCAGGATTTTGGGTCAGCACCTATCAGGACACGCTCCTTTCATTGATCCATCCTGAGCTCCTCAGTGTCTCTTCTTCGTCTTGGAAAAAAGGTAATTTCATCGAAGCCCAAACGAGTACTAGAACATTTACAGTAGTGAAGCGTAGGGCACAGTGAGATGTTTTTGGCCGGAGACGGATGATTCACAGACTCTGCTGTAGACTTTTTCCTGTGGATCGGTCCCACATGGAGTCTCAGTCTGAGTCGATTTGTGTCTTTGTCTCTCAGCAGGTGGCGGACTGATCACGTCTTTACACACCTCCACCTGTCTGGCTGTTTTTCTAAAAGCTCTGACCTTCTCAACTTCTGTTTGTTGAAGCCAAGTTCAGACTACGTGAGTTTTTAAATCCTTTAGAAATCAGGTTAAATCCCACACGTCAGGGAAGAAGTACTCTTCAAGCATCAACAAAACTCTCCGTCAGTCTCCATCAGTCACACCACATCATATTTTACCAAATCTAACCCTCAAAGCTCATCAACTCTGTTTTGATTTCTTTTAGACATTGTTAAAGTATTTAGAGAGCTCCAAAGTGCGTCATGTCTTGGCCTAACTTTGACTTAAGTAAGGAAATTTTAAAAGTAGCCCATGATATTTCTCTAAACTGCAGATTATTGAAAATGTCAGTTAAATGTCAGACATGATCATAAATGTTGAGTGTTTCCAAAAGTCCAGGAAGATTTTCATGACGTCTTATTTTGTCCAGAACTCAAAGAGAATCAGCTTATTGTCAAATCTTCACACTAAGACTTGTGAGAGATATTTAATTCAGTGATGATCAGAATATTTGCAGCTCTTTTCCAGACTATAACTCCTCGGTCTGATTAAACAGATTTTACATTAAATAAAGGATGTGTTACATAAATACTTAAAAACACCTGAAACCCAGAAAATCACCAAAGAATTAAGAGCTGAAGCTTCTCTCAGATATAGCAGATAAAAAACAGAAAAAAATGTTTTAACTGCAGTCAAACTTTATTATTGTTTCTAAATCAACTTTATTTTCTATGTTCTATTATTAACAAAGACCCAACATCAAGACAGGATAAGATCCAGTCCCATTTTACAGACAGGACTCAGCCTGATTTCATCTTAATCCACCATGAGCAGAGCACTTTGCAGCATTTAGCAAGTTACAGTGGCAAGGACAAATTTCCTTTTACAAGCAGAAACCTCCAGCAGGACCAGACTCATGTTAGACACACATCTGCTGAGACCGTTTTGGAGAGAGGGATAGAGGGAGATGAAGAGAGAGAGAGAAAGATGATGGCGATGAGATGGATAGTAGTAGTTGTAGCAGCTGGAGTCTGGCACGTCCACAGCAGCAGGCCGTCTATGGCAGAGATCCAGAGGAACCTACAAGACAAGGGAGCTCAGGGACTCCAGAAATGTCTATGGTTAGTAACTTTAAGGGGACAGAAAGAGTTAAAGTAAGGGACAGGCAGACAGAGGAGAGAGAGGGAAAGACAGGATCCCAGTGTGTCAGTTTCCCTGGCAGTGTAAGCCCTAGCAGCATAACTAAGAGCTGGTCTAAGCCTGAGCCAGCTCTAACTAAGCTTTATCAAAAAGGAAAGTTTGAAGCCTACTCTTAAAAGTAGAGAGGGTGTCTGCCTCCCGGACCCTGACTGGTAGATGATTCCAAAGGAGAGGTGCCTGATAACTGAAGGCTCGACCTCCCATACTACTTTTAGAGACTTTAGGTACGATGAGCAGGCCTGCATGCTTGGAGCGAACTCTTAATCTTAAAACATTATCTACAGCACACAGGGGTCAAACAGTCTTTCTCAATAATTTTTATTATGAACAGTAAAAGACAAACAAACTTAATGCTAATTAAGACAGTAACAACTCATTCCAGGATCATAAATAGAGCAGATCACATAAAAATCATTTAATTAAAGATTATTAGCCAATGACATTCAGGAGCGGTTTGAGTAAAATGTCTCTTTTCTATTTTTATCACAGGACAGACATCCACATCCATGCGAGGAGACAAGTTTCTGTTGATGCAGAATCAATCTGACGCCTCTCACAGCCCGACACCTGAAATGTGACCCGTAAATACAAATGCTGCATAATTGCATGAATATGATTTTTCATGGGTGAGACAAACAAATCAGTCTGTTTTCCATCTTCAAGGTTGTGCTCACCTCTGACGGGGTGAGGGGGGGTTTGGATCTGTTCCCTCAGACTGCTGCAAACAGGGTCTTTGAGGAGAATGCAAATGGTGTGCAGAAAGGTGGATCCATCAGTGTAATGACTGTGTTTATAGGACAGTTGGTGAATATCAAGATGATGGTTGGAGCTACAGCTGCGTCTAATTGTGGGACTGGGAGGCCGGCTGCTTGCTGCTGAAAGATTAACTTCAATAGGACACAATCAAGTCCCTTTTCATCTCATCCCTCCTCCCCATTTATCCATCCCTTCTTTCCCACCCTCCATCCTCCTCTCCTTTAACACCCCTCTCTTCCTTCTCCTCATCACTGATCTTTCTGTCTCTCTCTTCAAACACTCTCTCTGTTTTTAAGCTCTCATGTTGTTGGTGTCGGTATCGATCCATGGAGGCAGAGTTTGAGGTTCTGTGAATAGCTGCGGTGTGACCTGGTTCTGGATCTGTGTTTCTGTTTGTTTACAGCGGTTTCACTGTAAACACCTGCAGCTCTGCTGTAGAATGACAGTAAGATAGCACAGGGCAATAGCAGGACCCATACGGTGCTTCTACAGTGTTATTTATGGGCCAATTACAGGCTTATAAACTGCATTTATGTCCAGACCAGAATCCCTGTGGTGGCTCAGAGGGGCATCCAACCTATGTGTTATCTGATTGGTCCACCTGTGTGCATCCATTATTGTTCATCTCTCTTATATCACTGAAGTTATAGAAGAAAAAGAGTTATTAAGAATAAAGTAAATCAAATTACAAGAATAGCATTGCAGCTTCATGAGACTAGAGTTATTATTTTAGCTTTCATAAAGCTAGAAATAAAACTTCATAAAGCTGTCTGCACTAAAATAAAGAACATGGAGCATCTTGTAGTTAAACTTAAAAGATTGTGCAAGAGACTGAGTCTATTCTGACGAAGAGGAAGCTTACAGGCAGGCTGTGCACGCTTCTGCATCTTCTATTTGTCCTCATCTGTTGAGTTTAACTTCACAGGATGATCCACGTTACTCATTTTAGAACATGATGCAGGCTGCTCTTCTGATACATTATTTTTATCACATTATTTTTAAGTAAATTAATCATAATAATAATAGTTATAAATACAAATAAATAAATAAATAATACAAGTAAATAAATAGATAAATAAATAATACAAATAAGTAAATAAATTAATAAAGTTATTAAAGGACAATAAAAAGGTTTTAAGAAGATAACATTACATCAGAGAAAATAAAGTGGAAAAGGATAGATTAAGAACATTAAAATAACAAATAGAAAATAAATAATAAAACAAAAAAAAGTCAAATAAATAAATTAAAATTAATTAGTTAAATAAAAAATATAAATAATTAAATGAAAATAAAAAGCAGTTTAAAAAGTGAAATGACAGACATGGTCCATTCATGCAGGATTAAAAATACGTCCTCTGAAATTATTACAAATTCTCTGAGGTTTTAATATATATTAAATTGCTATATTGACTATATAAAAAAAATGACAATTCAGCATGATTTGATTTGATTTGTAGTCGAGCCCGGTTTGGCAGAAGCTTTGTCCCATCGGCCATAGCACTGCTAAATAGAATGCCATTGTAATGTGTCCGGTGTGTTTATATGTGTCCGGTGTGCATATATGTGTCCAGTTTGTTCATATGTGTTTGGTGTGTATATATGTGGGATGAGGTGCACCATTGCTGTGAGGCTGGGTGGATGTTTATTGTTTATCGTGTTCATACATGTATTCCTGTACAGACGGTGGCAACAAATCTCCTTATTAAGGACAAATAAAGATCTATCTATTTGATTTGAGGTCCCCAGGTCAAACTAATCCTGTGCAAAGAGGACTGAAGGTAGATATTTAAAGGTAAGGACGGATATGTTGGGACCTTTAAAACATAAGTCATGAGGTTTTTAAGCCCCTGAATCTCAGACTGGTTATCATCCTGTAAGATAAATGGCATGGAAGTGCCTCTTCAACAAACAACTGATCAGTCTGGCTGCTTGTTTGGCCTCAGATTACAGTTATTATTTACCTGAGACGGTCCACTCCATCACACGTCTGACAAGCAGAGGAAGAAAACCTAACGAGTGATCATTAATAACCTGGACCATCAGAGGGACTGTTTCCAGACTCATTCTGTTATTTTTACAAGCTGACCACAAAGTCGAGGTCTGAGCTTCCGACGCATGGATCCGTCACAGTGAGACAAAGAAACATAGTCTCTGTTCCTGCTGTTCCTCCTCGGCTCTGAATTCGCGCTCAGCTCTTCAGTGCAGAGGTGGAGAGCCGGAGGCCTCAAGGGGCAGAGGGGGGAGATTTTCTGATTTGCAGGTGGAGACGCAGCGGTGGAAAGAAAACACGGCTGGATTAGCTCATGTAGGAGCAAGCACCAGGGAGAGGGGAAAAAGGCCACATCCTCAAGCTGTGCTTCTCCGCCCATATGAATAATACATCCAGAATTCATAATGCATGATCAAAGTTATGCGAGTTATCCTGCCTGTCACTGCTCCTTACTTTTATTCATCTGCTTGGGTGAAGATGCAGCGAGCCTCTGCTTTCTTCAGTTTGTGTGCTTTACTGACTCTACCTTTTTTTTAGACACGAGGATCCCCCAAGGTCGGGAGGAGACTCTGAGACTCTCACTATAAAGGTATATATATAATGTTCACCTTTACGAGCAAACATTTTTATTAATAACACTCACACCATACATCAAGACTGTTCAGGTACATCTGCTGAGTGAAGCTGCTCGTGTTCTTTAGTCAAACTTGAGACAATAATCTCACGCCTGTACGAACACTGAATCAAGGTTTCTGATTGTTTTTCTGCCTGTTTGAGAAAAAGTGTAAATGTAAGTGAGTGAAACAAAATCAGTGATTAACTACTTGTGCAAAAGATTTTTGAGAATATAAGATCCCCCAGGTGCCATGTGAGACATGTCAGTCTCTGTTAATAAGTCCATGTGCACAGGTAATAATCCGTGAAGGCTGATTTACAATCGTACAGTTTGGTAATCTGTGCACACGTTTTCATAATTCATGTGAACAAAATCGTAAATTGTGCACACTGATTTGTAAGCCATGCATAATTAGGGCTGTTAGCATTGACGCATTAATTCTGATGCTATTAAAGTCTGAATTGAATGCATTCATTTTTTAAACCTGCATCCCTTTTTTGTCCCTTTTGCACACTAAGTTGCTGCTCCTGCTGCTACTGTGAGTTTTGAATGACACATTTCACTTAAAAATCAAAGTCACAGAAGGCTCAATTCTTGGAGTCGGAGCTAACAGCTACGAGCTAAGCATACAGGTGCAGCTGATCAGACTGATGTCAGCGGGCCACCACATCACAAAATCTGACAGAGCAATAATTAGGAGAGGGAGAATCAGCACAGACCAGAGGATGAGATATTAGCGACATCCTCAGTTTAGCAACCAGTCATGCCTTACTGTAGGGGGGAACAATAGATTCAGGCAACCAAAGTGGAACTGTAACTTAGTTAAACTGCAAAGTGTTTGAACAGCGTTGCAGACCAATGTTGTCACGTATAAACAGATCCAACACCCTTTAAGGGAACACTGACGTGCACACATTTGCTGACGAGTGGATGCACAGTCTAAACATGGACTCCTACAAGGGACTTCCACCAGATCCGTGTCCAGTCAGTCTCCAATCCGATGCAGTCTGGCTCAGTGCTCTCTCGTCCATCAACACCAACCGGTTGCGTTTTCAGAATGCAGCACGGAGCAGGACCTCCGGACAGCTGGAGTCATGTGACCGAGGTTTTCCTGCTTTTCTAATATGGCTCCCGCCGATGATTGGCTTCAAAACAGCGCTCAGGAACAGATGGGTGACAGCATGGATACTACGTCCATCATTTATACAGTCTAAGGTTGAGATTGATGAGTCGTGCTCCGGCATCCGGCATCCAACAAAAATAGAAGTCTTGCCCATCTGATCCAGAGGACTCCGACCTGCCGGTTCAGAGACGCAGCCGGAATGCAACGGAGCGGATCCAGTCGAAGTTAACACATTGACTAGAATAGAAACCCATCAGATCTGGTGCTGTGATGGATCGGAGACGGACCGAACACAGATCTGGTGGAATTTGGCCATAACTCAACATCTTTAAATCAGTGTTGAGGTAATGTTCACATTCACAGAAAAATGCTCCCTACCATTTGTCAACCGGCTAAAAAACCACTAAGATGTATAATTTTGAAAAACTTGACTTGACTTTTGGGTTGAAGGAGGATGGGAGTAATTCCTGTGATGGTATTTCTACAAATGTTGAAATGTCATCCTGGAGAATGTGCAAAGACATCATTTCTTGTTTCTTAACTTGTTATTTATCATACAGAAAGCAGTTTAGAACTTCCCCTACAGAAAGAATGAGACTTGCACTCTCTGGCTCTTTGACGACAGAGGCAGAACGACAGCTGGATGCTGACGCAGTTGATCGATACCTGACGGGATTACATTAGTGACTGATGTGTGAGTGTGTGGTCAAGGTTCTGTGTTACATTCACTTTATGTTAGGGAGACACATAATAACTGTATGAGAGAAATATCCTCACTGTGTGACTCTATTCAGGTCATTCATCTCTTCATCCTTCTGTCGATTTGTTCTCCTGATATGAGCTTTAAAACTCAGATCAGAAAGATCCTGTCCCACACAGACTGTTTTCTGATGACTGTGTTTGATGAACTACAGTAGCCGATTTGTGATGTTTTTACTCCACATACTACGCTCATGGGGGATTAATAAATCCAGTCCCCTCTCCTTCTACTCCATAACTCTGTAGTTGAAGTTTGTGAGGGCTGGAGGAGAAACTTAGTGAAGGCTGTAGGTCTCAGTTTGATCTCAGCGTGTGGACCTGAGCCAGACTCTTTGTTGAATGTTTACAGTAAGTCTATAAAAAGCAGCGTTACATACTGTTTCCTGGCCCTATTGATTTCAGACAAACAAAGAGAGAGTTTTATTTCTGTGTTGTTTTGTGCGATGTATCCTGGGGAAGGATTACAGATGAGGCGCCTTGATGGCTTTGGCTTGTTTTCATGCGGCCCACAGCCGGCGGCGCTGCAGCGAGCTTGTTGCTGCAATAACGGATTATGAAGGAGTGATTTACACATGGATTTCCCATTTTTAGAAGCTTTGCTTGTAACTCTGCTATTGGCTAATAGAACAAACAATGTGAGGCTGCTTCTGTTTGTCGTCTGTGCAGCACAGCACCTGCCACCCAGAGGGACTGACGGTATTCCTGTGTGCTCTGACAAAACCTGGAATAACACAGGGACATCAGGAAAGATTTTCCTAGAGCTACTGTGGACCACATATACACATTCTGTTAACTAGTGCAGGAACGCCAGAGTCCAGGACTCGGACCAGAGTCCAACTTGAGTCCTGATTTTAAGGATGAGTCAAGCGAGGTTGAGTGAGGGCTGACCATAGGCTGTATAAATCACGGTCGTCGTCTCTGAGACTTCCTCCATCGGTCTCTGATGAGACGATCTGAAGCCTGATGATGAGGCGCCATGTTGGAAACATTGACTCAACTAAACTTTCAGTTCAAGCTGTTTTTGTCTCTTTTGAAGCTGCTGACCTGAACAGCTGATCAGAGCGCTGCACAAACATTCAGGCTAAGTTTTGCATTTCAAAATCAGTGGGTCGATTGTTCCAGCCGTGAGCTGTGCGTGTGCAAAAACTGAAGTTAGGCTTGTACCTGTAGCTTCTGTATATTGATAAAGCTGCCATATTAAACCTACAGTGAAAAAATAAGAATGAGTTTTGACATCAAGCAAACACAGCATGCTTTCAGAGAGAGCAGCTGTGACACAGGAGCTCCGTCTTTCTTTGACTGTACAAACACACCGAGCAGAAACTCAGCTCATGATTCACAACAGATTGGAGAAAGGCGACAAACACACAGAGGGATGTAGGGAAAAGGACAACATGCACACAGAGGAGAGGATGAACCTCCAGGAGGATGAAGAAGATCCAATACATCTGCAGTGAGTCGCTGACGGCCAGGTCCCAGGATGATGCACAATCCTGCACAGGGAAGCTTTCAAACAAGAGGACAGGATAAAGAAAGGTACACAGAGATGGAAAGAGAGATGTATACAGCAGTACAGAGAGAGAGAGGAAACAGACAGGACGTTAATAAAATCACAGTATTTTCTGAGCAGCTCAAACATGGTCTGTAAGTGCTCAGCTTCATACAACGATTCAAACTGAGACCATCATGCCAGAAGAATATCCATAACAGGCCTCAATATTAAAGATGAGGCTATTTTAGTTGCAGAATTAAAGGGCTTAACAGGGTCAGACTGTCCGGTGTGAGCAGAGACGGACTCGGAGGAAAACGTCCTGCTCACTTTTGAACCTCGGTGACATAAACAAGTTTAATGAGATCTGACCGGAGTACAGAGGCTGCCTGGTATGAGTATTACTCAGAAGCACCTTCACTTTAAGGAAGAGTACAGTCCGCAAGATGTAAACAGAAGTATTTTACAACTCATGAACAAGAACGTCAGTGTAGTTCACTCTGTAGGAGAAGGAGTGGGTGTTGTTTTGCATGCATGCAAATCACTCCTGTCATTATATCACCAGGGGAGCATAGCAGAAGGATTTCCACTTCCACGTTCTCAGGGCGGTTCACCTGGAGGAGGACTAAAGTGTGATGTGTAGGCAAGAAAAAAACTTTTTTTAATTATATTGGAGCTTTAAAAATGTAACACCAAATAGAAAAGGAAAAGTGAATTAGAAATATTCAAAAAAAATTTGTAAATGTGTTTGATTTTGATGATTTTGCGTGATTAATATGCATGGTTTGGATGAGGAAAATAATGCAAATCCATCTGCATAAGACACCAATCTTTACAAGACTTTTTTTTCCCCAAGACTATCACATGTGAGGTTTTTCCCTCATTAAACAGGTAACAGGTGTGTAAAAGAAGTGTCTCCTGGCTCAGGTGGATCATAGACGCTGTAATCTGGTCACACCCCATTAGACTGTTGTGGGTCTGAATCTGTGTAATCTGGTCATGGTGTGTGAGGTCCGTGTAGTTCTCCCTCGGTGCAGTTTAGGATTATGTGTGTAAATCTCCTGTGGTGGGGATCAGAGCTGGATCAACGCGGTTTTCAGCGCTCTCCTCTGAACCGTTCAGCCTGTGTTTACCGGGACAGTAATCTGTCGTCGAACACGGAGCGAGACACCATCGCAGCCTAACCCCGTGTGATTCTTCAACACTAGATTTCCACCTTAATAGCCCGGACTCATGATGTTACACATAGTGTGATTTTCATTTCTGCCCAGCTGAGGGAGGATTCAGACGTGAGACAGAGTTCAAGGTGCTGCCATTGTTTCTGCAACACGATAAGCTCGGCTAGACCTCCTGGATTTTACCTACGATTTAACACGCCCTCTCAGATTCTCAGGATACAGATTCTGTTCCTCGCTGAATCCTTCCCGCTACCAACAACAGCCTTTTCCCTTCATCACCATGGCAACTCTAACCTTTCCTGTCCTCAGATTTCTCTCAAGAAACACATAAGCATTTACAGGAAGGTCTAACCCTGGACACAAACACAGAAAAACAGAAACACAGAAACACACCTTATCTCTTGTCATTTTGTTAACCCTCCTGTTATGTTTGTTTCTTAGGGACAGCCATAATGTTCGTGGGTCAACTTGACCCGGGGCATGTTTAATCATCCAGAAGTGTCAGAACTCAAAAAAATCCCAATAAACATTTTTACTAATTATTAACTCCATTACTGACCATTTAAATCAATATTTAGTGTTCTTTAATCCTCACAGATCATGGTTCAATGAGGATAACTCACTCGTTTTTTATGAAAATTCATGTTAAAGCTTTTTTTAATGTAAATTTAAAAGACCTAAATATAAATACAATAGTTTTACATGACATAGATTTTCTTTATTTCATTTTTATTTTTTTCATTGATTTTTTTATGTAGTGATGTTGATAAATTCACAGAAGACACCTCTTCTGTCACATGCTGCCCAGATTTTGATGCTGTATTTAGCTGGCTTGGAAGGTATATATTGCCTAAAATTGAAGGAACCTCTGAATGCCTCTAGCCTTTCATCCACTGTGACATTAGGGCCTGGGTTATAGAGGAGTGGAAGTTCCTCTACCCACTTGTCCCTCACTGTTCTAATGGCTGACAGCTTGTCTCTATTCGATCTCAGCTCCTGCAGTCAAATGCCGAAGTGTCCTTGGACAAGACACTGAACCCCAAACTGCTCCTTCAGTTGTTCAGCGGTGTATGAATGTCTAGAATAAGATTAACTAATACTGATGGTCCCTTAGTATAGAAGCCTCTACCATCATTGGGTGAGCGAGTAATGTAAAAGAGCTTTGAGTGGTCAGAAGACTGGAAAAGAGATATATGAGTACAAGTCCATTTACCATTTACTATTTACCATGACCTGCTCAAAAGCTGACTTGATGTCTGTTACACGAGTCACTGCTATCCTAGTGGCTCTGTCTTATAATTTTTTCTGTAGACAGTTTTGCCTGACGTATATATGGGCTGAAGATCGCTGTATTTCCACAGTTTTTTAAGTGAATGTCTGCTTAGAGGAATATGAACATCTGTTTCCTCATTTGGTTCGTAATCAGAATCATCAGACTCAGAATTGACCACAAGATGGTCTTCATCTTCAGACACACTCTCCTCTCTTTTACTGTAATGATCAAAGAGGAGTGCCAGGGTTATCACCTGTTTACTTCTGCTGCTCATTTTGTAAAGCTCGGACAGAGAGTGTGTCATGTGCAAATGCAGAGTATAATGTTGGTAGGACTCCCTTGCAGAGAATCTGTATATGTTTTTCCCCTCCCCTGCTGTAGTGATGGGAAGATCGGCTCTTTTCAGAGAGCCAGCTCTTTTGACTCGCCTTCCTAAGAAGAGAGGCTAATTTAACCCTAACCCAACCCTAATCATAACCCTAAACCTAAAACTAACCCTAACCTCAACCCTAATCAGAACCCTGACCCTAATCAGAATCCTAACCCTAATCATAACCTTAACCCTAACACTAACCCTAATCATAACACTAACCCTAACCCTAATGAGAACCTTAACCCTAACCTTAACCCAGATGAAACCATAAATCTAACCCTAATCCTAATCTCAACCCTAACACTAATCAACCCTAAACCTAAAACTAACCCTAACAATTACCCCTTATCAGAACCCTAACCCTAATCATATCCCTAACCTTTACCCTTACCAAACCCTAACCCTAACTCTCATCATAACCCTAATCATAACCCTTACCCTGACCCCAACCCTAATCAGAACCCTGACCCTAACAAAACCCTAACCCTAATCAGAACACTAACACTAATCAGAACACTAACCCTAACCATAATCATAACCCTAACACTTACCCTAATCAGAACCCTAACACTTACCCTAATCAGAACCCTAACCTTAATCAGAACCCCAACCCTAATCATAACCCTTACCCAAACCCTAATCAGAACCCTAACAGTAATCATAACCCTTATGTTAACCGTAATCCCAACCCTAATTAGAACCCTGACCCTAATCATAACCCTAACCCTAATCATGACCCTTACGTTAACCCTAACCAAACACTAACCCTAACCCTAATCAAAACCCTAACCCTAACCTTAACCCAAACCAAACCCTAACCCTAATCATAACCCTAAACCTAATCATAACACTAACCCTAACCCTAATCAGAAACCTAACCCTAACCACAATCCTAACCCTAATCATGACCCCAAACTTAACCCAAATTAAACCCTAACTCTAATCATTACCCTAATCATAACCCTAAACCCAACCCCAAACCTAATCAGAACCTTGACCCTAATCATAACCCTAACCCTTATCATAATCCTAACCATAACTCTAACCCTAATCTGAACCCTAACCCTAATCATAACCCTAACCCAAACCCTAATCAGAACCCTGACCCTAATCAGAACCCTAACCCTAATCATATCCCTATCATTAACCCTTACCAAACCCTAACCCTAACTCTAATCATAACCCTAATCATAACCCTTACCCCGACCCTATACCTAATCAGAACCCTGACCCTAATCAAAACCCTAACCCTAATCAGAACCCTAAACCTAATCAAAACCCTAACCCTAATCCTAATCATAACCCTAATCATAGCCCTAACCCCAACCCTAATTAGATCCCTGACCCTAATCATAACCCTAACCCTATTCAGAACCCTAACCCTACCCCTAATCATAACCCACCCCAATCAAAACCCTAACCCTAACCCTTATCATAACATTAACCCTAACCTTAATCACAACCCTAACACTTATCAACCCTAATCCTAAAACTAACCCAAACCATTACCCCTTATCAGAACCCTAACCCTAATCATAACCCTTAAGTTAACCCTAACCAAACCCTAACCCTAATCATAACACTAACCCTAACCCTAATCATAACCCTAACCCTAATCAGAACCCTTACCCTAATCAGAAACCTAACCCTAACCTTAACCCAAACCAAACCCTAATCCACCCAAAATCAAACACCATGGGATGGTGCGTCCCTCAGGCTGTGACAGGCAGACACATATTTAGCAGCCAGAGGAGCTGCTGACCTTTCAACCAAGAAAACTGACAGTTTCTCTTCTGGGGTTAATGTTGGGAAGTTTGGTACCATTTTAGTAATGTCCCTATAGTGGTAATCTCTTAGTAAAGAGAACTTGCTGCAGTGGAGGAGGAAGTGCATCTCTGTCTCTGTCCCCTGTACAGCAGTGAGCACATAGACGCTCCTCTCTGGGCAGCCATGTCTGCCTGTGTCTCCCTGTCTCTACAGCTAGCTGGTGGTCACTCAGCCTGTATTTGGTCAGGATACGTCTTTGTTTTGTATCTCTGACACTGTACAGATATTCAGATAATTTATAATCACGGTTTAGGGTCAAATAACAATTCATTCTACTTTGGGTCTTTGCTTGGTTTCTCCTTTGATCTAAATACAGATATTTGGAGTGCTTCGTGATGAATTAATTTGGTTGTGTTTTGGATCAGTGCTGATTGGAGTCTGGCTGATTAGCTTCCTCACCAGCTGACTAAGGGGACAGTTTTCAGGGTTCAGCTCTTGGGTTTTTAGTGCTTTATATTGAAGTGAGTCTTTTGGGCTTAAATTTAGATGGGTCCAACATTTGATTGCCTGTTTCTGAATGTTTAATAGTAATGGGAAACGTCCCAGTTCTGCTTGGCAGGCGTTATTTGGAGAAAAAAATCAGATGCCTCAGCTTGGATGGGCTGATCCAATTTCTCCTCTTAGTGAGTATTTGTCCTGTCTTCAAGAAGACTCTCTCGGAAGGAACAGATGTAGCCACGATACACAGCCTCCCCTCCATCACCTGTATCCTATATCCTCACCTGTGATTGGTCGCATGACCGCCATGCTGACCAATCAAAACAAAGTTCTGCTGTGAGCAGAGCTGGGGCTGAGCACTGTGAGAGCTAAGCAGCGAAAGGAAAAAACTGGGAGCCGGCTCTCTCTCGATGTGAGCCGGCTCTTCTGATTCACCATAAAGCATCGACTCTCAGAGCCACAGCTTTTGATCATAACACATCACTACCCGGCTGAGAGTCCCCTCAATGCGGATGGAGATTGCCCACGGGAACAGGGAAGGTTCCCATCAAAAGTCATGCCAACACCTGCAACTTGCACTTTACAGATAAGGTCAAGAGATAGGGAGACGGAGTGTGTGTGTGTGTGTGTGTGTGTGTGTGTGTGTGTGTGTGTGTGTGTGTGTGTGTGTGTGTGTGTACGTGATCTGGGCGAAATATGTCACACAGTTGCATAGAAACAATTAGTATTTGACCCTTCTGACCCCTTTTAGCCTCCACTTTGACTGCCGGGTCAAATTGACCCACAAACATTATCTATGCAGTATAAACATGCAGGGGGGTTGCAAATATGTGAAAGGAACCATTTTTATTTCATATGTTGATTACACTTACCCTTTTTTTTTTCTTTTTACTTTGATAAGGGTCAATCTGACCCTGAACGTAACAGGAGGGTTAAAGGGTATTTAATCAGTTTAAGTGAATCACCAGCTGACTGATGCAGGCAACCTCTAAAAACTGACCTGGTCCCATATATCAAGATCATTTGGTTCAATTTAAGTAGGTCTAGACCTCACTCTATGTTCTATTATTAACAAAGACCCAACATCAAGACAGGATAAGATCCAGTCCCATCTTACAGACAGGACTCAGTCTGATCTCATCTTAATCCACCATGAGCAGAGCACTTTGCAGCATTTAGTAAGTTACAGCGGCAAGAACAAACTTCCTTTAACAGGCAGAAACCTCCAGCAGGACCAGACTCATGTTAGCTACACATCTGCTGAGACCGTGTTGGAGAGAGGGATAGAGGGAGATGAAGAGAGAGAGAGATGATAGTGGTGAGACGGACAGTAGTAGTTGTAGCAGCTGGAGTCTGGCATGTCTGCAGCAGCAGCAGGAAGTCCACGACAGACATCCAGAGGAACCCACGGGACAAGGGAGCGCAGGGACTCCAGAAAGATCTATGGCTAGTAACTTTAATGGGACAGGAAGAGTTAAAGTAAGAGACAGGCAGAGAGAGGAGAGAGAGGGAAAGACCAGATCCCAGTGTGTCAGTTCCCCCGGCAGTCTAAACCTATAGCAGCATAGCTGGTCCAAGCCTGATCCAGCTCTAACTATAAGCCTTATCAAAAAGGAAAGCTTTTGGTTTGTTGTTGTCAGAGCACAAACATTTCCTCTGCCTCATACCTCCATCTTCTTTTGTTTGTGTGTTTGTGACTTGTTCACATGCAGAGCTCTCTGTGCTCTCATTAGTCGACCTCGCTGACGTGACGGAACAAATCGTAGAAGCCAGTAAGAAAAACCAAACATGCTAGATTTTCTGTCGGGAGGTCGTGCCCTGTGTGATGCCCTGATCGTCGCTCACTAAGACACACTACACGTCACCATGATGTCAAACATATTGAAGGAAATATTCATGCCGGCATCACTCTAGTAAACAGAGACGTAACTGGACTATAGGGTAATAAACAAACATCATGTTGAGGTAAGAACGCTCTGTCGTGTGGTGAAACATGTTTGTTTCAGTGGGATGTGAGGATGAAACTCGACTGCTCATGCTTCTCTTCTTGGCAGAGGAAACGTCCTCACTCTCTCCGACAGTCTAACTCTACCACAGAGGTCAGTGAGCACCTTCTGCTGCAAACAGCTCAATCCTGCACCGATGGAGCCCTGTGTGTGTGTGTGTGTGTGTGTGTGTGTGTGTGTGTGTGTGTGTGTGTGTGTGTGTGTGTGTGTGTGTGTGTGTGTGTGTGTGTGTGTGCGCGTGCGTGCGTGCGTGTGTGTGTGGGTCTGTGTGTGTGTGTGTGTAGGTGTGTGTCTACATGCAGAGACATAAATGTGACGCTCACAGCAGATCTCTGAGGTCAAACACTGGCAGGCCAAAAATCCGAACCCGTTTAACGGGGTCACTCCTCCTGAAGCTCCCTCTCCTCGGATAAGGGCCGCGGCGGGGTCAGGGTGAGGAGGATGGAGCTTTAATCTGATTGGCTGCTGTTCTGCTGAGTCATTGTGGCGAGGTCAGGGATTGGTTACGCACTGACCTTGTCAAGCGTTCGGTCTCTGCTGAGTGAGGAGGTTCTATGAGCTCAGTTTGGACCCATTCACAGAGAGGATGCTTTAACTGAGAGAGGACAGGATGAGTGCATGTTCATGCCATAGGAAACTAATCAAAGATATTAGATTACACATTAATAAAGAAAGTATTCTATCATCTTTTTAAAGTTTGATGGATTTACATCTTTATTTCAAACATGTTTACAACATTAAGTAGATACAAAACAATAAAAGCAAAAGAAAATAAGAAAAGTAAAAAAAAAAGAGTCATATGAAGTTTACTCTAATGTTTCCCTGACTCTAAACCACTTTACTGCAAATACCCATCCATAGTCAGATGCACAGAAAAATAAATAAATACTAAATGAATTAATTTAACCAGCGTCTCCTCTTTCTGGAACAAATAAGGTCATGCTCTGCAGACTTTGATGTTCAAAATTTTATACGATTCAGACGTGTGTCCATTAAAGTTGTTTCTGGCTAGTAGCGACCTCGGTGTCAGAGCACTTCTCGCTGGTGCTCACTTTTGCTAAGTTGCCCCATGGCACCACCGCCTCCTGATGTTAAATTGTTCTTCATGTTGAGTATTTTATCGTATTTCAGGACATTTAATGGATCTTAATCGTGTACTGGTGTTGGATTTTCTCTCTTGAGAAACAAAGTCTGATACGTTTCCCTACTGCTGTTGTTGTTGCCCGGGTTAAAACAAGCCCTCAAACCTACCTGATCTTCCTCCTCCATCCTCCTGACCGGGCCTCGTGGTCATTCAAGGGTCCCAAGTTTCAGCCGTGCAGCTCGTCATTGCTGAAACTCTCCACCTTAAGCTATCTGTGACTGACTTTCCTTCCAGTTTCGAATTCTGCTTTAAAACCACTGTCTTAGAACTGCGCTTTCATGGTAAACACGCCTCATGTGTGGTTTATGGCAAATCGTCTTTTCTTTATGCACATTGTTTTCTTCTGCATTAATATTAAGTCACTTTGATTATATCTCTGTGCAGCTTCCCCAAACTCTGTGACTATACCTGTTTTTATGGGATCAGGAATAAACAGGAGCTCACTGTCAGTACAGAGAGTGAGGAGGATTATGTGGTGAGTTGTGAAAACTTTGTCTGTCACTTGAATCCTGATGGGTTGTAGTAGGAAGTTAGCTCTGCCCCCTTTAGCATAACCAGCTTCCCCATTCAATGTCTGCAAGCTCAACCTTGTTTGATGACAACAGACTAGTGTGGCATGGGAAACCCCCTATCTGTCGCGAATATTCGCGTCTTGAGCACTCGTTTACACGCGTTTTTGACACACGAATTGAGCGAGTCATTGGCGCTAATAGAGCGAGTACACACAAAATATTCTCACGTCTGTATTCACGCGAATAGCGCGATCGTTCGCGTTTAGTGTGTGCGCACCATTAGACCAACAACCTGAGCCTGTCAGGAACTAAAGCAAGAACAGGTAGTGGACTCACTTTAATGGTTCATCAGCTCTTAGCATGACACTGAAGGCTGAAGATGTTCCAAAACATCTGTAATGAAGCCCCCATCCTGCTGTAAACTTTTCATTGTTTAAGTTATAAAGTTCTGAACTCCTCCTGAGTCTCATTATCATACAATGGTTTTATTTTCCACACACACCGGACTCTGTTCGCCCAGTTTAATGTCCCTGCTTCAGTTTGTTACCTGTTCTCCGATCCCTTACAGGTCACTGAATTAAATATGGAGATGCCCTCGCCCGATCCCTCTGCAGCACAAACAATAGCTTTGTTTACACTTTGACAAAAACACTGGGCGTCTGCTCTCAAGGCCCCGCAGCAAAACTCGGTCCAACTAGCTCAGACAGGTCGGGTCAGGACGTAGTTTTATATGCGTGTGCTTCAGGTCAGAGCCAGGGCAGACATAAATACTTATTTTACTGCTGTTTCTGCTGTCAGGTATCACTGGTTTTATTTGTATTAAGTTTTAACAGGAATTAAAACTCACAGAGGAAGTTTTTAGATTCCAAAAACGATCATGAATGACTTATTTTATCTTTATGTTTCTGTAACATCGGATGACAGAGCATCATATTGCCCCCTATGTTATATTATTTGCTTGCAGATGCAAATCTCTGGGCTGCGTAAAGCTCCTCTCTGACCTCTGCATGACTTCTGATCATCATCATTTCTTTACAGTTTTATTCTTTAACTGTTTAATGATTCTCTCATGACTCTTCAAAGACCAACAGGTGACTTTCTCTGGACACCTGACGGTGGCAACGTCTTCTTTTAACTCTGTCCCTACTGTCCCGTTTGTGCACTTAAAAAAAGTCATCACATGTAGGGTGTTTCTGCTGTCAAAGGTCAAACAGGTCAAATTTGAGCTGAATGAAAGTCGTTTTAGCTTTTTGAAGCACGTTCATTCCAAAACGATGCATTTCCGTCATTGCTGTGTTCGCGACTTTGCATTGTTCGTGAATTAGGCCAAATTCCACCAGATCCGTGTCCGGTCCGTCACCTATCCGTCACAGCACCGTATCTGATAGGTTTCTATTCTAGTCAATGTGTTAACTTCCTCTGGATCTGCTCCGTTGTGTTCTGGCTGCGTCTCTGATCCGGCAGGTCGGAGCCCCCCAGGTCAGATATGCAAGACTTCTATTTTTGTTGGATGCCGGGGCACGACGCATCAATCTCAACAGAGTAGATGGAGTGGGACAGGAAGTCAGGCATCAGAACAAAATGAAAACATCCAGTTAATTTTCAGAATAAAACACACCGTGTTATCACCAGATCGTATTTCACTTAAAGGGATATTTCAGTTTTTTTGAAGTGGGGTCATATGAGTTACATTACAATATTGCTCCTGCTAGCCACAATGAGTGCCGGTGAGCTCTTCCCCTTTAATGAGAAAATTCCCAGAAGACAGGCAGGCAAGCTAGGTTATTTTCTCTGTGGTAAGGGGCCTCCTGTTTTGCGTAATGTCGCCAAAGTTAAGAAAATATGGTCCAGGCAAGTATGAAGTATAAGCGTGTTTCATGAATCCCCCGTGTGGTGTAATAAAGAGTCAGGTGAGGAGACGTTTGTAAATCATTTTTTTATTTTCTTTAAACTTGTGCATCAACTTGAAAGGGTAAACTGTGTGCACTCCATTTTGTTTTCACAACAAGTTCAAAATTAGTTAAGTGTTCTTTATTAATTTTTTTAAATACATCTTTTTCCTTTAAAACCATTTACACACGATTGCTCAGCACTGGATTCTAGCAGTCTATCAGAAGTCGGGGGTGTAGAATGATAAGCATCATCAGCGGTCTTACTCCCTGTGTGTGTGTGTGTGTGTGTGTGTGTGTGTGTGTGTGTGTGTATCTCTGTGTGTGTATCTCTGTGTGTGTATCTCTGTGTGTCTGTGTGTGCACCTTATACTCACTTCAGTTTGTCATTACTCTTCTTTCATGTGAAGTAAAAATATCTTTCTTTAAATATGATTCCTTTACATGATAAAAATAGTTTCTTTTGTCTTCCTCTCCAAAACAACGTCATGTCGCTGATGCTCCACACGAATAGAAGAACTGACCATGGAGGATGGGTGCACCCTGCTCTCCTGGGTGTGTGTGTGTGTATGTGTGTGTGTGTGTGTGTGTGTGTGTGTGTGTGTGTGTGTGTGTGTGTGTGTGTGTGTGTGTGTGTGTGTGTGTGTGTGTGTGTCTTGTAAAGCCTCCTGAATTCCCAGCCCAGCGTACCACCCGTCTGCCATGGATGTCCCTCCTCGTGGTGCGTTTTTGTGTTGATAAAAATCATTACAAAATTTTTGATTCTCTTCGTACAAAAACACGTTTTCATAGAAATTGCATTTGCACAAGTAAATGTGGAGCTTTGCCGACACAGAAAGAAGAAAAGAAAAAAGCCACAGAGGTACAAAATGAAACTGGAGACCTGACAGTGAGCGAACAGAAATAAATGTGTCTGTGTGTGGTGTGTGTTTGTGTTTGTGTGTGTGAGTGTATGTGTGTGTGAGAGAGGTGTTTGTACGGCAGTAGTGAGAGTCCAGTCCGTAGAAATAAATAAAGAGTCTCATAAATAAAACAATAAATACTTTGAATAAATAGAGTGTGTGTGTGTGCGTGTGTGTTTGTGATTGACTTCCTCCTGGTTCACGTTAAGGGTGTGTATCTCCGCAGATCCTCTTTAATGACTTCATGGACATCGACAGTTCACTACAGCGCCCTGCTCCTGCTTATATGTCCCATATAATGTGCCTCTAAAGCCCCCCCTACATTAAAGACTAAAAGTGTTAGTACTCTGAAACACAAATAAATGATTTCACTTATTGCCTGATGGATGATATACAGTATATCAATTTATGAAGTTGATCAATATCATATGTGGCTAAGCGATGCCTCTCTATACATTTTGGGAGCAGCCGAGCTCGCCGTGGTCTTCGGGATTCTGGGTTAAATTTAGTCCAGAGCCGGTGCCGTCCTTTTATTCACAGCTTTGACAACAAACAAACTTTACTCCCCATTGTTATTTTTTACTTCCTCATCCCTCTCTCTCTCTGCGATGCTCTCGATGCTGCTCGACCAGCCTCTGTGTGAGCTGTGCGGTGAAAGGCTGGCTGAGCAGCAGCTCGACACATTAGGTCCACTCTCCTTTTCTTTTATTAAAGGACAAACTCTGTACCTTTTTAAAATGTATACTCAGACTCTCCCTCTCTCTCTCTCCCTCTCTGTACCCCTGGGTTTTTAAAAATCCTGGCTCCTGTAGTTCGCCATGTTGCCAAGGTGGTAAGAGTAATGAGGTAACTTGCTTAAATTTCACCCAGGTTCAAGTTATTTCCACAGGAAATATTGTTGAATCTCTTATCCCTAGCTATTTATAAAGAAACAAGACTGACATTTCGTCAATATACGCCCAAGCACCTTTGCTCTACGCTCAAAATAACCCACCTGTCTGATATTACTCCCCCCGTTTACCATTTACCCCCACCCCTTTCCCCAGTGTCTCTGCAGAACTCCTCACTGGAGGAGAGAGGGTGAAAAAGTGATTGAGATTCCCATTTTACGCCATGGTCTCTTTCCCTGGCAGTCTGCGGTCGTTGAAGGTGTGCATGTTGATGACCTCCTCCGTTTTCACCATGACGGGCGGCTGGGGCTTGTGTTTGAGGCGGCGTTGGCACTTCAGAGAAACCCGCAGCTCGTCCACCATGGCGCTGCAGAAGGACCTCTGCGCGGGGGGACAGAGAGAAAGAGAGGAAGAGATCAGAACGGGTTTCATGCCGCTTCTCCTGTCCAAATGTTATGGGCAAGGAAACAGTCCTGTTCTCCCCGTGGGCCCCCTTTGTTTTGAAGCCCCACCCCTACCCGTTCACCGCCCACCACCCTGCCTCAGAGCTGCCACAGGGGAAAGTGGTGGGATGTGGGATGTGCGGTGCAGTAGGCCGGGGACGGATGGAGTGCTGGATGGGAACAGGGGAAAGACTGAGGATGGAGGAAGGTGAAGGACCATGGGCTGTGTGTCAGAGTGTGACCATGTGGATAACTATGTTGTGTCAGAGAGCGTCACAGTGGGTCTGTGGTGTTTGCTGCTCATGCAGGACTTTTTATGCACGCTGTGTTTGGCTCAATGCATTTCAATCTGAGAGCTGCTCCAGCTTCTATTAAATCTTTATTCATCCAAGAGTGTTAACTAAGCATTTCTCTGAAGACAGCTATAAATGTTTCTGAAACTGTGCCCTTTTTTCATCCAAATATCCATCATAAAGTTGTGAAACAGACGTATCTTTGAGTCTTTAGAGTCTGCAGAATTCTCGAAAAGCTAAACTATGATTTATATCCTATTTACCTCTTATTTATCTTCACTTATATTACATATTTTGCACCTTTGTAAAACAATTTTATTGTCTCTGTATCTGTTATTGACTTCCTCAAGTGATTCCTCTGGGGTAAATAAAGTATTTCTGATTCTGATTCTGTAATCATTTTTTGTCTTATTTCTTGTGTTAAAGCTCCTACACAGAACTTGCAGTTTTTGTGACGTTTTTGGTGCCCCCTGTGGACAAAGCAGTACCTCACACCTCTTTACTGATACACACTTTGCATCATTTAAAGAAACCTCTTCCTGCTTTCCTTTAACAGTCAATCATTGAGAATCTACTCCCTTAAATATGTAAGAGCATGTTGCAGGAGTCGCACAGTCGGTCACTTTGTCTCTGACTCTCTGCTTTGTCAGTTCCTACACTTTACAATAATTATGTTAGTTGTTAATTTGAAGCTTCGTCAGCCTGTTTGATCTGCACTGTGATGCTGAAGTTAACTTCTGGTTCTGCCAGATAGTTAAAGGAGACTTAAGTACCGAGTGTCTGATTCTCCGTCTGCAACTCTTTCTGTTTATGGAGGCGTGTCAGTCGCTTTAGCTGAACCTAGACGGTGTCCAAAACCTGCTGCCAACTTCAAGAGACCTTTATTCTGTTTTTTTACAATGCAAGGAAAGGAAGATTTGTTTGGACTAGATTGCCCCAGAGAGCCTTTTGAATTATAAAACACAGCTTTAGATTCATGAACTCTGAACTCGATTTGTGAAGCTGCAAAACAGAAGCGATTTGACTGCTTTCTACACCTCCAGATTGGACCAGATCCTGATCCAAAACCACTTTGCATTTTAACAAATAGAACATAGGTTTCTGAAATCTTCATCTGCCCATTTAAAGCTCCAGACTCTCTAAGATAATCTAGCCCAGATCTGACAACCTTAACTTTCCCTGAATCAGAAGAGAAGCAGTAGAAGCTGATGTGTCCAAACTAGAATAAATTAAGAACTAGAAAATTTGTTTCAGCCCTGACTCTGCTCCTCTGACTCTCTCCTGAAAGCTCTGGACTGCAGCAGCCTCTCTCCATCAGAGAAACTCTGTAAGTCACCTTTAGAAATAAGTTTTTAGAAATCTTCTTGTTGGCTTGAGTTGTGTTTTACGTCAACTGTTCTTGTTCTACAAAACACTTTACTTCATGGACTGCCGTGGTTTTTCTGCCCATATTTCCCAGATGATGTTGTCTGTTATATTTGGTGATCCTCGGCTTACTGTCACACATTGATCCGTGTTTTTGGTGTATGAGCTGCACAATGTCTTAAATCCTAAGAAGCAAATATTACATGCTAAACCTAGCTTAAGAGGAGCATGGAGATATACACAAAAAAAGTGACGGTACATTGTGGGTATGTGCTCAAAGAACCACTGTGCAGCCTTCTGATACAGTCAGCATGGCTGTAGAAGAGTCTACGTCTGTGTAATTCCTATAATACTGGACTGTTTTTCTCCTGCTTTCAGACTCAGGCTGTAACATGTACAGACATTAAAGTTAAATAGTAGTATTACAGTAATTCCTTCTTCCAATCTGGCGAAGAAGTGGATGTACCTTTCTACTATGGTATCTTAAAAATGCACTCCTCTTGAACAAAGCCTGTGGTTGAAAGATCTTCCCTCAGCCTCTCCTGTGTTTCCATTTCTCTCTGCCTTATTTTCCTCACATCTCAAAATTGCCCATTTCTCCTTTTCTAGTCATGGAGCACTCTACTCCCGGGTGCAGGAGAGAAGAAGAAGAAGAAGAAGAAGAAGAAGAAGAAGAAGAAGAAGAAGAAGAAGAAGAAGAAGAAGAAGAAGAAGAAGAAGAAAGTCAACAAATTAAAGTTACCCCTGTAACTAGAGTATAACCTCCCACAGGCTGCCCAAAAACCAAGTGTGTAGAATTTAAAGGTACAGTGTGTAGTAGTTAAAGGTACAGTGGGTAGTATTCAAAGGTACAGTGTGTAGTATTCAAAGGTACAGTGTGTAGTATTTAAAGGTACAGTGTGTAGTAGTTAAAGGTACAGTGTGTAGTAGTTAAAGGTACAGTGTGTAGTAGTTAAAGGTACAGTGTGTAGTATTCAAAGGTACAGTGTGTAGTAGTTAAAGGTACAGTGTGTAGTATTTAAAGTTACAGTGTATAGTATCTAAAGGTACAGTGTGTCGTATTTAAAGGTACAGTGTGTAGTATCTAAAGGTACAGTGTGTAGTAGTTAAAGGTACAGTGTGTAGTATTCAAAGGTACAGTGTGTAGTAGTTAAAGGTACAGTGTGTAGTAGTTAAAGGTACAGTGTGTAGTAGTTAAAGGTACAGTGTGTAGTATTCAAAGGTACAGTGTGTAGTAGTTAAAGGTACAGTGTGTAGTATTCAAAGGTACAGTGTGTAGTATTCAAAGGTACAGTGTGTAGTAGTTAAAGGTACAGTGTGTAGTATTCAAAGGTACAGTGTGTAGTATTTAAAGTTACAGTGTATAGTATCTAAAGGTACAGTGTGTCGTATTTAAAGGTACAGTGTGTAGTATCTAAAGGTACAGTGTGTAGTAGTTAAAGGTACAGTGTGTAGTATTCAAAGGTACAGTGTGTAGTAGTTAAAGGTAACATGTGTAGTATTCAAAGGTACAGTGTGTAGTAGTTAAAGGTACAGTGTGTAGTATTCAAAGGTACAGTGTGTAGTAGTTAAATGTACAGTGTGTAGTATCTATCTGGCCATATAGAACAACTGTCGGACATCCGATCTGAAAGCCCTATCTGCTTAATAACATATTTACCAGCAATACAACACTTAACACTGACACGGTAACCTGGTGTCATTTTTTCGTATTTAAAGGTACAGTGTGTAGTATTTAAAGGTGCAGTGTGTAGTATCTAAAGGTACAGTGTGAAGTATTTAAAGGTGCAATGTGTAGTATCTAAAGGTACAGTGTGTAGTATTTAAAGGTGCAATGTGTAGTATTTAAAGGTGCAATGTGCAGTATCTAAAGGTACAGTGTGTAGTATTCAAAGGCACAGTGGTTCCCCTTACATGGAGGCTGCCATCTTGCACAGCCATGTTTTTGTTGGAGTTGTACATAGTCAGTGGCAGCATGAAATGCACCAGTTGGGAGACAAAGGAGTCGTTGTTGTCTGCAAAATAATTCATATTTGTAGACGTTAAAACTTGATAAATGGAGGATCATACTTATCATGTATCACAGGAGCTTCTTGTCCTCCAAGGCCACGTCACTTCACCAACGATAGGGGTGAGTAAGGAGCGTTTCAGTCTAGAATGTGACCTCTAGATATTGCAAAATATTCCATTTTCTACACACTGTACCTTTAAAAGGTTTAAATTTTTTTTAAAAGGCATCTACATTGACTTTGGTTTCATGCCCCTTGGGTGAAATTCTAGTGTTTGTTTGACTTCTCTGTTCCTCCAGCTATTCTCTCTAGTTCTAGAGTCAGAAATAAGAAGCCCTCTCTGCCTGTTGACACTGAGGTAAAAACATTAGTGTGGTCTCAGGCTGAGGAGCTCCTGGACCCCAACCATTTCTGAGAGGGGAAAGTGGAGCAACATCCTGTCCTGCAGAAGTCCTGTTAAGAACAAATAAGCAGGATGAACTTGTTGTAAGTATTGCACAACCAAACCACCCAGATAAGGGAGTGGGTGGAACTTAAAGTGAAGGATGCTGATTTAGTTGTTCTGACAGGAACTAAAAGCAGATGTAGTGTTGGTTAAAATGGTTGGTGGTTCTCTGGTGTTGAAGTCTAGTTTTGTTTGTTGTTCTATCTTAAGGCCATGAGCTTGAATTTATATAAGTGTCAGTCTGAGGCATGCATTTAAATAATAAGTGATGAAACTTTTCTTCTTAAGAGCCCAACAATCTTCCAAAGAAGAAAACACATAGGTTATAGTTTCCACATGTGGCCAAAGGTCTTATGTTGGTCCAAGTTTTCCTTTTTAAGAGTGCATTTCAGACCCTTTAAATAAGAGTAAATATAGCATGTTAGTAACAGCATTGAATGTATTACTGAGGAGAAATGTTCTGAATTACTTTGTAGAAATAATCTCGACTCCAGTGCCGATGAGACGTGGTGTGTGTTTCAGCTCCTCTCTGTAACTTAACTCGAGCAGGCAGCTGCACTTCTGCAGATTTTCATTTAAATAATGCTGGGTGCTGATTTTTTTTTCTTTCTCCTTTCCGTGATTATCATAGTGTAGCCGAACATCTGGACACCATGCCAGATAATTTCTCTGTGTAGAGGCTGACTGAATATGAATTATATGAATGTGTAATTAATGCAAAGATTCATGCATAATTGAATGATTAAATGTATCCACATAGCGCACTGAGAGCCAGTGAAGAGAAACTGCTCCACCACAAGGAAGCTTCAGCTGTGATGTGCACATGCTGGAGACAAAGTTAGTTAATCACTAAACCGGGGCTTTTGTTGTTAGTATTTCAGGGTCTGATAATCCTATCAACTAGCTCTTCTTCGAAAAACACTCTGTAAACGTATGTGAACCCAGGAGACCAGGTTCTGGACTTTATAGTGAAATGTTGTTCTATTCTTGCCTGATAGAGGATTTCAGCTGCTCAGCAGTTCAGGGTCTTCTTTGTCGTATTTTTAGTTTCATGATGCTCCAAATGTTTTCAATGGGGGACGAGTCAGGACTGCAGGCAGGCCAGTTCAGCACCTGGACTCTTCTACTACAGAGCCATGCTGTTGTAATATGTGCAGAATGTGGTTTGGAGTTGTCTTGCTGAAATATGTAAGGTCTTCCTGAAGACGTCATTGTCTGGATGGCAGCATATGTTGCTCCTAAACTTATATATATTGTTTAGCATTAATGGAGCCTTCACAGATGTGGAAGCTACCCATGCCATCAGGGATGCTGGCTTTGAACTTCTGAAACCAAGTCCTATTTAGAGACGGCATCCATGATTTCCAAAAAGAATGTTAGATTCATCAGACCACAGGACAGTTGCCCACTTCCCCTCAGTCCGCCTTAAACGGGCTCAGGTCCAGAGAAGTCTCAGTGGTTCTGGATCAGGTTTATATATTGTTTCCTCTTTACATGGCTCAGTTTTAACCTGCGTTTGTGGATGCAGTAATTTCCACACAGTCATGTCTGTTTTTAACTAGCGCCCTCCATTGACCAGCTGCCACTACAACATAAGTATGTTTTATGTTACTAGCTTACCTACAGAACATAACTTACTTTACTACTGTAAACAGATAATGCAGGTCAACTTCTAAAGAGTTTTCTGCTTTGATCTGACTCAGGAACCAAACTCTGGTCTGGACAACATCCTGAGATGACACCAGAGGGGGAACTAGTGTCATATCATGAAGCCTTGGGCCTGTTGACATGGTGCTGCATTTTAAGGACTACTCAGGTAGGGTTTTCCAAAGTCTGCATTGTTCGTAGGGTAGCTGATGGTTAACTCAGGGTCTGGATCATCGTGGAATTACAACTTTAGAGGAGTAATGATCGAATCGTGAGCTTAATGTGGGAATGATTCACCTAAACACTCTCTGAGAACATATCGGGTGAATCTTCGTCACACTGAACTGTGGAGAAATAAAACTCTGTGCACAAACACGAGCCCGACAGGCTCCTCTACATGTGCATAAATACAATCTGAGTGAGCACGCTGGGTGTTACAGGCCCTCAGAGCTTCATCACTTATTGATACACATTGTATCTCAGACTGGAATTCTGTGTTGCTGCATGCCCAATTAAACTGCTGCTTCTTCACATTCTCTCCTCTTTCCTCCTGAGCCGCTGTGGCATCTGCAGACGCCGTGTGAAACGACACCAGCAGCTGGAGATGGAACAATCTGCTCCGACAGCCAACGCCGCTGAGAGCGCGCGCTCACAGCCAATAGGGTTTATAGTGATTAAAGAACGGCGTTTAGTCAACTGATGCGGCCGATTCTCTCTTTATCCTTAATATGTTTACATGCAACATAATGAATTTGATTTGTTTGTGAGGTCTTTGGGAGGACGCTAAAATCTCTCCTTAGCTAGTTCAGGCACTCGCCAAACAAAGTGAGGCTATTACATTTTATATCTGGACGTCTGGACTGAATTCTTTCACAGCTCGAAGAAACAGCTCACCCTGTTCCTCTTCTGTAACAACCCTCTCACTATATGCTATCCCTTACATATGCCTCAGTATATATATCACATCCCATGTCCTCTGTGTGGAGCTAACACTGCTGAATGTTACACCTGCTGCAGCCGTGTGAAATGTCTGCAGATAAATCTCTCTCCACATGTTTTCCTCACAGAGCACCTACTGTGAGTCTAAGCTGCTTTCAAACAGGCTTTCATAGATATTGATTTCCCCTCCTGTAAAATTAAATGGCATGGCAGTGTTTGCACCAGTAACAGCCACACAGCTCGGGGCGGTGGAGAACACAGGGCCTCTCTGAGCGCACTCAGGGGACACACTGCCATCATGGCTGCCTGCTGGTGGCGTGTTGGATTGATGGCGGCTGCTTAGGGTCATTGGATTACAGAGTTTTTATGACACTCAACAATCAGCCGCTGCTGTACGGCTGAGTGGGGCTGTGTAGCTCAGAGGAAAGGTCTGCTCGCTGTGAGGAGAGTGAAGGGGTCGTAAATCTAATCCTGAGAGCAGACATGGGAAGGAAAAAGGTGCATTTAGTCCATGCGATTATTTACACAGGCTGGGTCGTATGGATGAATAATGCTTAATGAAACTGTACATCATGAGGACAGTCTTACGTTTACTTCTTTCTGTTGGTTTAATCTTATTCTCAATGGATTTTATTGGTGCATTAACCCAGGAGTAAGATTATTCATGGAATACATCCTTAGCAGATATAATGAATGTGGAATAAACTGAATTAAAAAGGAACATTGAATAAGAGATGAGATTCTCCAACATGTAGAGTTCCCTCACCTGTGAGAGCGAATGAACGAGCTCCTTTTAGCTTAAATGGAGGAGGAACAGATGTGGAGCTGTGATGCAGATGGGATGGGGTACTGCTGCGCTGTAATCCTCAGTTTACTCTGCGTCTTTGGCCCCCGACAGGCAGTAAATGATTAGCTGCTCTGAGGGTTTGCTTAGTCTGTGGGCTCCTCTGAGCTTTCCTCCACGTTTGGTGCAGAGCAGTCTGAGATGTGCACGGTGCATGACCTGCGATGGGACTGTTGTCCTGATGTTAAAGGGAAATCTACCTTGGATGCGTTTTTAATAATGGCTGATGGGTGCAGAGAGTTATGGAGATGTTTGAAGGACTGAAACAGATCAAAATGTGTCCTCCAACAGTTCTTGCTTTAGTCCCTGACAGGTTCAGGTTGTTATTCTAAGAAAACTTTACATGAAGAATCCCTGCAGAGAGAGAGCTTTGTGAGGAAGAGGAGGATGAGTTTTCCCTAAAAAAGACGTCCATTGCATCCCCCAAAAAAGTTTACTGACCCTCAAGAATGTAGGAGATTCTTGTCTATCGTCAGGTTTATGTGTCTGCTTGGCTCTGATCAGGACCAGTTCTGGGAGTCTTGTGCATTCTCTTATTGCCCGGCTGTGTTAAATACTTGATCCTGATTTGTCAGAACTCTGTAACAATGATAGCAGAAGCCTGGCTAGGGACAATCTAATCATTCTTGTTCTCTGTCACATTTTACCTCTGCCCGTTGACACTGTGGCAAAGGTGTTGGTTAAAAGTTGCCAGCTTGTAGGTTCCCCGGTGCAATTCCAACCTGTAGCCCCTTCTCATTTTCTCTGCTGGTTTCCTGCTCAATAAACTGTCCTATCCTCTTATAATAAAGGCATGAAAGCCCCCAAACTCTAAACTCTAAGATAGACATAAAAACACAAGTTACAGTCTCAAGCTGGTCTTGAGAATCCAAAATAATCCTGGATGTGTCTGGACTTTTTTTGAGAGAGTCTGCAGGAGAACCTCTAAGACCTTTCTATGATCTGCTGTTTATATCTAGACTTCTGAGAGCAGTTTATTAGTACGGAGAAGGTATTTTCCTCCTCATCCTTTTGCATGTATTTTTTAAAACTTCTCCTGCAGTATGTGAGTTTCGGTTCTAGAGTGCGTCCCTGAAAGTTTGGTTTCTCTTGGCATTATTCAGCAAAAAGGAGCTTGCACGTTTTGGATCTTTGCTGTTTTTGTCGTCCTCGTCTTCCATCTAATTGCTCATGATTTAAAGGTCCTACCACTCGGACATCTCTGAGAAATCCCCGTCTGCAGCTGTGTCAAAGTCCACCTCATCCCTTACACAAACATTTATTTGTAAAATATTATTCTCGTGGTTAAAAAGTTTTGATATTAGTATAAGATTCTTCCCCGTCAAGAGTCACTTTCCTCCTCAGTAGTGAGTGAAATAAAGCAAACTACTCACAGTAAAGTTAAATAAATTATTGAGGACGCATTTTAAAATGTATGCACACAAAAAATGAGCAAATGATATCAATGATGTCCTAATCCATGCAGAGTTGCAAAAGTTTTTTTCTTTCAGATAATATAAAATGAAACTTTTGAAGATGTCTGGACATTAATGAGGTTGGACATCGGTGTCTTTATCTTATTAACTTGTTATGAGGGAGGTGAAGTGATGCAGAGGATAGACTGACATGCTCACTTTTAGAAAACGTCATGTTTTATGCATTAGTTTGATTCTCTGAGCTGCCCCGAGGGACACAAACATACGAGGATGCTTTATTTTCTTAAACTTAAAGAAACTTAAAGAATGTGTGTGTTTTTACCTATAATAAACAGGTTGTTGAACGAATGTCAATGTTTTGTTTCAGTGAGCGGGTTGAGTCTCAAACTGAGCAACAAAACTCAAAGACACGAGCAGTGTGCAGAAACAGAAGCCTGCTTTGGTTGGGGGCTGAGGACCAAGGACCAGAGGACCAGGGGGTTCAAAGGTCATGACCCTGATCAGTTAGTGTTAGTTAGCTAGTTAGTCAGTGACCTGACTTTTCTCCCATCTTTTTAAAAGTGGATCCATGAGGGAGATGTTGCTTTGATTGTTACAGAATAAAACAGAAATACTTTATTGTCATGTATCAGGATACAACTTAATTAAAGCCCCACCCACTACACATTATAGCTGGGCAGAAGTTTAAGGCTGAAGTTATCCACTGGAGGTGTTTCAAATATTTTTGTTAGTTATTAAAACAGCAAAATATGTTAAATAGGGCTCTGATTTAGATCAAAGTGATAGTTTTCATTGGTCACTGGACGGTCACGGCTGTCATTTTATCGTCCAGTGACCTCTGAAGCCTGCAGGTACTCCAAAAAGTTAAAAGGGCTTTTCAGGCCAAGACTTACTTTCAGTGCACTGATCAACGGGATGTGAGATTGAAGTTGGAGCAGACGTATTTGTATGATCGTACTTATATTTAATGCACTCTAATATCTGAGAAGTAAAGCATGCTTTACGCGGCTTAGCACAATGATTGGAGGAGAAGCTTAAGTGGCATCACGTCACATGCAGGAGGACATGGTGGAAGCTGTACTAGTGGATATGTTGGTGCATGCATCTTAGTTTAAAATACTTTCTCTGCATTTATTAAGACTACATTTTTTCCACACCTATATTTAAGATGTACAGTTTTAAGATGAGGAATAAAAAGGAATAACAAGTTGATGTTCATACTGAATTTTTTAGCTCCTTGAAGCTGCAGGATTGACTAACTGTTACATTGAATGCTGGAGATTTGTGCAGAGATCATCTGCAAAAAAAAGGATGCTTTCCTGGGTCCCTCATGGAGGAGTGTGACATAATTGGACAGAGTTTTTAAGGTGAGGAATTAACATTTTTAGCATTACAGTTTAGCTCAAACATTGTTTCTTACTCTGTCTCTTAAGCAGCTTGTTCCTCAGCGTGGCATTTAATGTCCAAACTGTCGTCTAACTGAAACCTGCAACCAAGATCCTGAATAACTGAATGTTTCCTTTGAGCACAGACATGTTTGTGTTGGCAGATGTGAGTATGTGCATCCATTGCATGCAGGCATATACGTGTGTGTGTGTGTGTGTGTGTGTGTGTGTGTGTGTGTGTGTGTGTGTGTGTGTGTGTGTGTGTGTGTGTGTGTGTGTGTGTGTGCGTGCGTGTGTGTGTGTGTGTGCGTGCGTGTGTGTGTGCGTGCGTGTGTGTGTTGGCTTCATGGGATTGGTTCCTCACACACAGCTGGTGGTCCCTGCACCCCGAGAGTCAGGTTAGTCTGCGGCAGCCTCAGCAGCAGGCAGGAAGAGAGGAAAAAGCAGCAGGAGGAGGAGGAGCGGGAGGAGAAGGAGCGGGAGAAGGAAGCGGAGGAGAAGCTGAGAGAGGGAGGGACGGGAGGAAGGGAAAAGAAAAGAGCAAGAGGCGGAGGAGAGGGAGGACAGGGAGGAAGGGGACAACTATGGTAATCATGGAAATGTGACAGCCGAGCATGGAGATAACAAAGAAATGCTCCATTTACAGTCGATGAGGCGTGTGATTCAGAGGCAAATTATGGAGTCCAGAATGTTTTCTGAAGATTTAACTTTGGTCAAATTAGCAGGATCATTTTCTGCAGCATGTTTTAACACTCACTGACATCGACTCCGGGTGGAAACATCTGACACACTGTCCTCTTTGCCTTGACTGTGCTCTCCCTCTGAAGCAGGAGTTATGGGAGCAGACGTTCAGTTTTACATCTGCTCGGTGAGATAGTCAAAGTGCACAATAAAAAACGTACACGTGGACGTTTAGGGATCTCCTGTCGTTTGCCGTCTTATCCACAGTCAGCTGAGAAGATAAGATTCTGTTCCTCGAGGTACAGGATGCTTGTTTACTACGAGTCCTGATCCACATATGACCCGGTTATTATTACTCTGATGCTTTAACATGAAACACAGGAACACACCCCGACAACACATTTTCATATCTGTATGTTCATACCTGACAAACACAAATCTGAGGCTTTAAGATATATCATATGGCAGTCTGTTTCAATAAACTCACAAAGTTTCAGTGAGCAGTTTGCAGGCTACAATGACATTGTAAGACCAATTTAAAGTGTAAAGTGCACAAGAGGGACGAGAAGAACGTTTTTAACCACCTTTTATTAAAATAATCTTTGAGACTTCATCACGCTACGTTAGCATCTCTCATTCTAACTCAAAGAAACGCCACTCAGATAAATGTTAAGGGTCTGAGCGTTCAGTTTCTGCATTACTTTGTATTTATAACCTATAATTTATACTTGGGGTTAGATATATAAAAAAAGAAGAATATATAACACTATTAAAGTGATAAATGAATTTCACTCTCTGGATTGAGTTCATATTGCAGACAGATTTAAACCGTCATTATTAACGCTCTCTTTATCCCCTGAAGCGAGACAGTCCCAGCTTCACTCTCCGCAGCTCCTGACTGCTGGAGGAAATATGGATTACCAAACAAACATCTGCGCCAGGTGACCATTTTATTAGACTTAGCTTTTTGCAATCTTTTACCTGTCTGCCTCTCTTTTTATCGCTACAGCTGCAAAGAGTTTGCATCTTTTTTTATCTGTTAATTTTGAATATGCATGAATCTATAGTGTTTCCTGCAAGGTGATACATCTCATGGCAGGTTGGACTTTTTGATTACAAGCTCAAACACTGAGGTTTATAATGTGAAAGTCCTACTATAACCACAGATTGTGATGGTGGAAATATATATATATATATATATATATATATATATATATATATATATATATATATATATATATATATATATATATATATATATATATATATATATAATATATAATATTCATATAATATTGTATCAAAATATTTATAGATAATAATGATAAATACTGTGGAACCGTAAGAGAGAGGGAGCATGCATCTACATTTTTACAGCCGGGCTGCATAACAAAATTGGCATTTTGGGTGGCTAGGAAGGTAAACTCTTGAAATTGAGTTCCAGAGAAGAATCTTTTGAAAACCCGTATGACTCTGTGTTTGACGCCACAGCTCCATTTGCACACGTGTATTACGTTCCTCGTCAAATATCCATGCATGAGTAGGAGGACGACAACAACAATGGCGGACTACAGAGCTGTGTTTCTGCTGCTGACTCGACTGATCTCATTACATTTTTAAAGTTTTCAAACATGCATTAGATCTGTTGACTTCCTTTAACTCCATGCATACTTAATATTTGCATATGTTTGCAGATCCGTGTGCACGTGAATCTGCAAACATAAGTTGTCACAGAAATGCACATTTTTCTCTGAATGCAAAGGAAACACTTTTCTGTTTCTAATGGGCCCGTTCTCGTCCAAACAAAGCCTGAGCTACAGTTTTTTTCAGTCTTTGTGTTATGTCAGGCTGAATACGCCAAGAATCTACTGTGTGAGCACAGAAATTAAACAGATCTATCTTCTCTTCTTTCTGTGGATCTAAAGGCAAATAAGCTAACTTCTCAAACTTTGGATTTTAAAATGGAAACATGGTGAAGTGATGATGTAATGCACTGAAATAATGCAAAGGGAGCTCACTCAAGACAAAGACATGAAGACCAGAGGCAGCATAGATATGTTAGATTGATCAAAATGACAACCCTACAGAGGTCTATAGTTGATAAAGTTATCAAATGTTTATTCATACTTTTATTAAGAGTGTATATTTCTTTAACAATGCTTCCATTGTGCGGTATTACAATCTGTTTAGTAAATTCAGTAATCTGAAAAAACACATACTTATCATCTATTTAACCTTTAAAAACACTGTTAAGAGATCCCCTATTGTATACGAGGGTGTATGGCTCATCCCATTATACAAATGACTAGCTGCTATTTTAGCTCCTTTCTAATGTTACAGAACAGAAGTAATTATAAAATGCAAATTGCAGGGTGTGCACCGTCAAGCATGCGAAACACAACAAAGAGATGCTTAGCAGCACATTTTTCAACATGACACTTTCAGCATCGTGGTGAGAAAACAACCCCGGATTGTTCGAGTCGATGGTATTCAATTAGAAGAAGAGCCTCGGGCAATGAAACAAAATATATGGTTGATTTTCACAAATAACCAAACAGACAGGTCATTCTCACAGATTAGCCTGATGCTAATTAGCACAGGGGTTCGTGGATGAACAGTCTTCGCTTTATGGTGCAAGTTATGACTTTCATTTCCCCCAAATTTGGACTGAATGAATCGAGCTGGGATGGGTCTTCAAGTATTGGCCTTTGTTTGAGCACTCAGTCGGAGTCATTAGCCCTCAATATTGTCAGGCTTTAATAGGGTTTCCTTTCTGACCAGCACTCTAGATTAAGTCAAACAGATTGAATCTAAGTTTTCTTACAGCTGGCTTAATTTACATTTTGAGTTTTACACCAAAATGTTGAGAATTGAGTAAAACTTTTGGTCTCAGTGTCAGGAATAGAATATCAGACCAGATAGATTTACATTTGTGGAGGAGATGAATTTAACCTTTCAATTTTATTCTTAAAATAATTGGAAAAATAGTCCCTCTCCACAAATTCCTTCTTATATCAGGTACGTTTGATTTCCAACATTTGACTTTGTTCTCCGAATGCAAATTTAAAGAAATCTCCTCCTCCCTTATTTCTGTTAACTCATGTTTGGCCATTATTTTCTTCTGTATAATTCCCTGAATGTTTTCCTCATTTAAAGTCAATGATCCCAGAGATTCATTCTTTTACTGATAGGTATATGTGTGGAAATGTTGCCAGTTATTAGCTGCTTTCAGTATTCCCCAACGCCACTAATTCAGCCTCTTTCAATGCATGGTTGTGTTTGCATCAGGCATTTATTTTATACAGCTTGCACGGTAAACACAATTCTTAAATAGCTGTTGTTATACATGTGTCATTGAAGTTTTAAAGATGGATGCTTCTATTGATTGGTAACTAGTTGGAATCACATTTTTCTCCCATTGGCCATTCTGTTTTTCAAGACACCCAATGAGGCCCATAACGTACCAGATGGCCTCTAGGGGGCACCCAATATATCATCTCTCTTTTTTTTTACCCCTTATAAGTGGAGCCAAGTTTTGTTTTGATTATGTTAATTGGTCATTTATTGAAAAGCAGTGTACCAGTATGTGTCTGCGTTGGTGGAGACCACATTTAATGTGCCGTCACATTTAAAAAAACTAACTTCTACGATTTAAAAAGCATTTATATTTACTCCCTGACCTCAGTGAATGTTTTCATTTCTAAAGCCTAGAGTCTAAATCCTAACATGTGCTTTCCATAACCATAATCTCTCCATACCACACTATTACCAACCTACAGCCACATGCAGATATCTCCAACCAGCGCACCCATGTTGGGCCTGAATGGGTTGCATTTGGTCTAGTCTTGGAAAGCCAACTTCTGCTCTGCTAAATACGTCCACTAATTCCACAAAGGCCTGACATGGTAAGGCCAGATGGGTTGGCGAAGGGGTCCATGCAGGGCCACAAGTATATGATTTGATTTGATTTGATCTACACACCACTGACCAATTATAAAGTCCACCCTGAGCCCATTCCCAGCTGAAGACCAACTTACCCAGGTGAACCAATGGGGTCCCTAACTAAACATTTTGTATGAATCGTAACAGGACATTAGAACCTTTTTGGCAGCCCAATCCTCAATGAGAACATATATTTATGTATGTCTGTCCACCACAGAGACAGGCAAAGATAAACTATGAAAAACTGTAGGGTTCAAGTGTGTGGATAGTTCAAAATACTAAGTTAAGCCAGGGGAACAAATTATACCAATCCTGTTGTGTTTACATACTGGATAAGCAAGTCCTCTAGCTGGGCTGATCTTAAGGGCTTGATATCAATAACTGAAGTTCTAGAGTATGGGCACCAAAGACTCTACAAGACGAGGACTTAGCCTCTTGGTTTCAAATATGGACGACGTCTCAGTGATGTCGCCCAGTTTTTAAACGGGCTGCTGCTTGGTTTTGGTGAAAGTAATTGTGGAAGTCCCTTAAACCTGAAATCTTTATGCTGGCCTGCACGGGGTGACTCCAGTGATTGCCAAAACAGCTACTTTCCACCTTTGCACTCTATCATTAAACATTCCTCCTAAAAGTTTATTGTGTTGTAGTTTCAGGTCTTCCTCATGACATTATTTTTGAGAATTATGGTCTAATTTAGAGGCTAACCCTGACCCTTGCCACCCTTTTCTCCCAATATGGCACCTTAATGCTCCAAGAAACCAAAAACACCAAAACACTGGTCCACCAGCTTTGGCTTCCTTCACTTCTTTGTGCAGCCGGTGGTTAAAAGTGAATATTTTGCTCTGTAAGCAGAAAACTGCAGATTGGGTTGTGGACGACATCAAAGTGGAAGTGATTAAAGACAATTTAGACCTCCTGCAGAGTCTGGAGAACCACTTTATCAGAAACTAAACTTCAAATGGCTGATAACCCCCCTTCAAGAATTTAATTTCACTGGCTTTCAGTGGGGGGCTTTGGTATTCCAACATGGTCTAAATACTTTTTCAGCCGGCACACTCATTATTGGGAGCATCATCACAGCCTTCAAAACAAAACTACTATTCTTCATATAATCCTATTTTATGCGAAAAGCGATTTTGTACATTATCGTCACAGTAAATCATCGTGTGCATTCCCAAGCTGAGAAACAGTTTGTGGATTCTTGAAATTGTTCAGTTCTCCAATCACAGAGTGCTTAAAATGTGACAGTGGTGTGTTGGTGCTTTAAAAACATGAGTGCAAGCAATTCATTGTCAATACAAGGTTCAGAGTGCTGTGGTATTGTGTCATTTGAATACAGGAACCTTGCCTATGTAAATAAAATTGTCGGAGTACCTGCTCTCTGCCTGGTCTGGACTATTCATCACGGCTGTCTTTATGTAGCCGCTGTGAAAAGATGAATAACCTTGTTTAGGGATTAATGGTGGTGGTGGAGCAGTGGTGCTGTGGATGTCTTATCTTACTGTAAATGCTCCATTATCACCTGGCATACTGACTCATTACAGGGGAAGAAATAAACTTTTTTTTCAAGGCTTGGTAACAAAGTGTGGATGCACTCTTCAGAATGAAAGCACTCTCTGAAAACAGTAAATTCAGTCTGGATTTAACGTCTGTATAGGGTCAGAGGAAGCATTTGACCTGGAATACTGCTGATTGTAACCTGTCTGCACCAACCCGAGAAAATACCAACACACGTTCTCATTGTGCAATCATTAGGACAGTGTACTCTCTACCACTGGGACTGCAGTATGTAGGAAAATGAACTAACCCTCAGGACTTGAGATGCATTGAATATATTCCTCAAGCTCAGTGTAACAGACCTCAACATTTTGTCCAGCCTGCAGTTTTAAAATTGAAGCCTGCAAGGAAGTGACTTACACCTGCATTTCCTCAAATGACCAGCAGGAGGGGAATCAACATAAACATTTTGCTGATGAGTTTATGATCACAATCTTTAGTTTCAAGTCTCTCTCAACCCAGCATGATGTCCACGTCCTAAATTAAGGTTAAATTTAATGAAAACATTGTATGCAGTATACAAAACAATGACACAACATCGTGTTTCCATCCCCCTGCCCAAATATGGTCAATTCTGGTTCAAGGTGGCCATGTATTTCCATGTCTGAGGCTGGAGATATACTTTACTTGCTTTTAACCATGCATACATGTGAGCATGATGGCTGCCACGCATCCCTCGATTAAGATTGACAAGTCAGCTGTGGACGTACTCATAGCACAGATGATAAATTGGAAAAACTGAGGGCAGTGCCGACGCTGTGTTCGGGCTCAACTGATTCAACCTCACAGTGACCTCTGCTAGTTCTGCCATGTTTCTTATTTACATCCTGTGAATCCAGCCTTTGGTGTGCCCTGTAGGGGTTTCCTCCAATAAGACGTGTAGTAGTGCATTATCAAGTGAATAGTTATAGTCATGGTGCAGTTGGAGGTTAAACAGCAAGTATATCTCTCTTCCTATGTGTGGCCTTGGTGTTCTCTTTCGCGCTACATCTGCATGCACATAATGTACCTCAGGCAATAATGCATGTGGTTCATTATGTACCCTTAGAGCCTCATACGCCCACCCTGCTTCACTTGGGGTATATTACCTGTGAAAGCAAACCACAGCAGCACCTAATGCATCACTGGTTGCATTATTGTCTGTGAATACGGCAACAACAGAATGGTCCTCGGGCGTAAAGGCTACCAAGGGTACATACTGTCCAGGTACATTATGCCACATCCACACTAAGTATCCCACATATTAGTGCTACCGGTGCGGCATGATGAACCCCTGGAGCACCATATAATGTATTGCTGGGGTAGCAGGCTAATTGCCTGATTGCCAGGGGTTTATTATGTCATCCTGCATACATGTAAGACACCCCTGGCAATATGGCCGCCCTGAGCACCACATAATGAACCCAGGTAGCAGGGTTTGCCCCCTACTATTCTACCTCTGCCAGCAGTGTTACGTGGGTTAATGCATGCATAAGCTATTAACCTGTGCTAATGCCGCAGTGGTAATGATAATTTGTCATTGAATGCCATTATTTGACAGTAATTTGATATTTTGAATACCATTTATTATGTACGTATACAAGCATCAGACTGGGGCTGATATTTTCTATGTTCACCCTCAGCCATTCAGCATTTGGGGGTGTGCCTCGTGTTGTGTTTATGCAATTAGCTCCACTTCAATACGTTGAATTAAATCAGATTTGCTGCTATACCACATGGTGTTATTTATCCTTGTGGTATAGCTACAACATTAATGTATGTAGCATTGCTATCCAATGCTATTCCACAGTTAGCCACATTATTTCCTTTCTAAGTTCTAGCATTTTTTTTTTAAAGCTCATTACTGAAACAAAGATGACTTTGTTGGAGCCAGAAGTGAACGTTTATGCCTGGTGCATCACACATGGCAAGTGAAAGTGTGCACAATTGCTTCATAAACAACTTATCTTGAGCGCACAAGCAAATAACTGGTGCAAAATAATAACTTGTGTGCACAAGATAAAAGGGATCACCTTTGTCGGACTTCCGGGGCCCTGAAGGCTACAGTAGGTTGGATCCTGCAATCATGTAACACATCCTTGGAAGTGAAGACCCTTGCAGACACGGTGCAACAACAAACCACTGCATCCACAATTTGCAAAGGCCTGCACTCCCATTAAAAACGCATCAGTGCTACACCTTGCTCACTCAATGCGTGCTTAACAGAGCACCAGTGCAGCTCAGATAATGTTGTGTCACTACATGTGTAAGACTTACTCCTAATGCACCGTAATATACGGCTCTACTGCCGTGCATTATATCTCACAATAAGACAGAGCACTAACTACATTCATTTTACTACTTAATAGAGGACATGAAACGTAGACTGTGGTTGTGATCGGGCAGGTTTTTAAAGATAATTACTATTTTTTCGTTCATGTAATTCGTTGGTGTAACTATTACATTTTCCTTCCTTTAACCCTCATACTACGTGTTATATTGAAAATGTTTGTTTACTTTCAAAATATTCCCGCCAGAATACTCAAAATATTTAACTTGGTGAACCTTATAGCTGAACGTCTTCTTTGTCTGCAGCCCTGGAATATTGCACTAAACCTTAAATTGATAAAATCTGCTCAAGAGATTTGTTGTTAATCCAAAAATAATACCAGCAACAAACAAACTCATACATGTTTTATGAATAACTCAGTCAAACCTGTGTGACTGTACGTTTTATACCAACGCATTGAAAGAACAAACTCATTACTTTTAATCTCTGACAGTAATATTTAATCTCTGATTAGACTTGGTGTGTGATAGTGAGTTTTTTCAGCCCCTGATGAATCCTTTCCTCCTCTTTGAAATTATATCAGTGTCCTTCCTTCCTGAGCTCACGTCGCCTGTTACATTCTTGTGCTTCCATGCATAGATTAAATGCTTTCTCCTGCAGACAGAAAAATAAAACCTGCTTTACATAAATTTCTCGCCTGGGAGATGTTTGCTTGTTCATTGTAACTTGTTGTATCGTCTGTGGTTGTTGTGTAAGCTGCCTCTGCGGCAGTTTAAGTGCAAGTCATCAACATATTTTAGCAGGCTAATGTTATCATAACAGAGTTACATTAGTAACTCTGTTTACCATGGCCTTTACAGTAGATTGCACCCTTATTTCTCTGCTGTGCTTTTAACACATTTACTCAAGCCTTTTAATGTGTGCATGCATCTGTGCTTTATCTGTTTACTCATATTTTAACATACTTCAGAGTTTTCAGTGAATTCATTTACAGAATTATACCACAGCAGTGTCATTGCATCAACCTAAACACTGAACCATCGATGAAATCTGATGATGAAGAAAGCTATTAGTGCTCCCCTCTTAGAAAGAAAGAGAGAATCAGTTAACGTTTGTTTCCTAACATAAGAGCTTTGTCTTTATGAGCAAACAGCGCAGGCAGGAAACTGGGTTAGAGCTTTAATGGTGCCTTTTCCAATCACTATTGGATAATTGATCGTTTTGTTGATCGGCTTTAGAGCTTTTAGGACACACAGTTCTGACAGTGAGACCGTACAAGTACATACTTCAACAGATGATAATAATGATAATGATAATAATAATAAACGAGCGCTGTAATTACAATATAAATGTATCAGCTTATCCTACCTGGAATCTAAGTTAAAAGTCATTATGCACACTAGCTTAGCTAACTGCTTTTCATGGAGTCACATATACATTCAAGTTAAACAATCCTTCAATGCAGCACTTTTTTATATTGTACATATAATAAATGTATAACCTTTTTCATAATATATACTATATTTATTCTTATGTTTACAAAACTATTAATTTCCCAGGGCATACTTGGGCATTATAATATATTTATATCTCATGTTAGAGCTGCTTCCAGACTGACGTAGACAAATTTACTAATTAATAAAGCAGTGAAGACATCTTTAGCAGCTTATTAGTCAGCTGGAGGATGTTATGAGCCTCTGTAATATTCTTTACATTGTTTAAGAAGCGTTAATGTCTCCAAACAGTCTTTTTTGTGAGACGTTGGTAACCCACCAAGTTTGGTGAGCCAGAAGGGAACACATTTGGAGGAGGGGATGGATGAGCATGTTCTGAAGATACTAATTTACATTGTTTAAACGTGAATTTAAACTGTCTTGGCACCCTGTATCACTCAGTTAACTGTTTCTAATTTCAGGTAAGGAAAATAATCATATCTCAACTAATATTACCCAAATGGCCAATGCTGATGTTGTCTATCAGTGCACGTCAGACACTCACCTTAAGTCTCTCAACATTGTATTTAATTCTCTTTGTCGTTTTGTTTTACGGTGTCCATACAGAACACACCAGTGCCTCTTGTATGAAGCACTTCATTGGCTTCAGCCTAAAACAAGAAGGCAATTTCACTTCAGTTTATTTTTAAAAGTGTTCATATTAACTGTCCGCCCTATCTAAAAGAGTTCCTAGTTCAATATTCATCTTCATATTCCCTCAGACATACACATCATCCCTTCTCCATTGTCCCCAGAATCCATAAAGAAATTGTTTGCAGGTCAGTCAAATACAAAGCCCCATCCGATTGGATTCAAACTGATTTTGTTTAATGGTGGGGTGCTGGGTGGGTCCAGGAGTGAGTAAGGGTGAGGGAGAGCTATCTGTGTTTGTGTAATTGTGTTTGTTGTGATTTACTGTTTTGTGTGTATTAATTTGCTTTGTGTTTTGTTGGGACCCCCTTGAAAATGAGATGCTGCATCTCAAGGGGCTATCCTATAACAAATAAATTCCAAACTTTAAATGTATTTAACCTGACTTAACACAGACCTTAGTCTGCAGGTAAGCCATGTCGGACTGGTTCACATAGTGTGGCTAACACTAGTAGAGCTAGCTCCACCAGCCTTCAGTCCTCCTCGCAAGCATACTGAACTCACTGTAGCTTGTTCAGTGGTCATAATAATTTGTTTTTCATCCAGAGCGTATGAGATAGAGCTGTTGGCTCTTCACTGGAGAGATTACAGCAGACAGTAGTGATGAGAAGACCAATTATCTTATCACATTGTTCACTCACCGCTCTCTTATTTGGAGACTCAGGTGAGTGGAAGGCCGGTCTGCTACGTTTCAAAAGCTCTGAGCTTCTTTAGTCTGTAAATAAACAGCTGCAGCCTGCCACCACATCTCACTCTGTGGGAACACAGGGATAAACCGGCTCCTTCACCAGGAGGAACAGACTGTTTAGTTTTCATAACTTCCAATTTGCTAATCCTGAGCGTCTCTGCAGCTCAACCTTCTCCAAAATGATCATTTCTGGCCCCAAGAAACCAACATGGCAGCAGGCAAATGTCCAACTCAAGACTCCTTAGACAGCTGAGATACCAACGGATGACGTCACCATTGCTGTGTCCATTGTTAATATATCTATGGTGTCAGTTTAATTTTAAAATGAACATCATGCTGTTTTGAAGACGACTTGAAGCCAGAAATTGAGACAATAGACTCACCAGGAAAATGTCAACCATGTGAATAAATCAACTGAGAATGAGGACCATGTTTCCATCTTACACGCTAAGTTGTTCACCCCCTGCTGGTCATTTGAAGGAATGCAGATTTAAGGCACAGCTATATTTTTGAAACCAAGAAGCAACCACGACATATCATATACAGTCTATCGTGCATTTCTATCACCAATATTTCCACCTCTTCGCACGCAGTTCAGACTGTATTTTCAGTGTGAATTCAATGACAAGTTTTACTTTTATTTAAGCATTTTAAGAATTCAAAAACCGTCAAAGCTGTTGCAACATTTAAATTGCAACCGCACCCAAATCGTCCGCTTGCTTTATTTTCTGTCTCCTTCTTAACAGGACCGACATTTATTAAATGAACACCGTGCTGTGATGAAGAAGACTTGAAACTACAAATTGAGACCATGAACTCATTAGGAAAGTGTTTACTGATGTTAAAATTCAACTGAGATTGTTATAGACGAATATACTTTAACTTTTTTGGCAAGCAATGCCCCCTGTAGGTCAGTGAGAATACTGCAGGTTTAAGGCCATTGGTGCACCAGATTGAGGCCACAAAGTCTTCGTCTTTGAGTTAAACTATGGTTCAATGCTATAAAGGTCAACCATGATGCTGAATGTGCCTCTCCTTCAACATTTAATGTTTGGACATTTTCCCAAAGTATCCCTCAGGTGGTGCAGGCCCTCAGATCAGCATCTCTTCAGTGTCAGAGTGTTTGCAGTGAAGCTCCAGTCACACAACACAATCTTTAGTTGTGTTACTGCACTGATGTGGAAAAGCTCTGTGTGGGCTAAATGCCACAGATATGAAGAGTGAGAGTGTTACAGTAGGAAGCAGGATGGTGGTTTGCAGAGTGGAGATGGACAGCAGAGGAGGGAGGTGTGTTAGTGGCTGTTGAGGAGGTGGGTCATGCAGCAGAGCAAACATTTGCAATCCGTGTGCCTGTGATGCAGCTGTGTTTCTGCCAGCACTCCAAAGGCTTTATTAAACTGCTCTTTGTGTTCCCATTCCCTCAGGAGTGTCAGGAAAACAACAAACAAACAGCTCAGTAGTTTTTGGAAGTTTTAGATCATTTTAGATAACAATAGAAAAACAGTTTCTGGAGTGTTTCTTGAGGTCATTTGAGATGGTGGTTATAGTCTAGCTTGGATCCATGGTGACAGCAGAATTCCTCACGTTTCTTATCTCGTTGTCGCCATTGGGCCTAAGTGAATAAATGCAAAGAAACCACCCTTATCTTCCTGCTAATTGGCAAACAGATGATTTATTCAAATTATATATTGCATATGATAGAAATAAAAATATTAGCATATATTTTGTTTCATTTTGTTAGCATTTAAAGATTTATTCGCCATGAGATATGGTAAGAAATTCTGCTATCATTGTTTAAAACAATGAAGAAATGAATGCCAAAAGGACGTCTTACCTTCTCCAGTTGTGCGTTCTGTTTGGACTTGTAGAGGAACTCTCCCACGGCCACGAACACCGAGAGGACGAGTCCGGCAGCCAGGACGATGAAGATCCCTCCGATGTTCTGCACCCCGAGGGCGCTGGCCTCCTTACTCTCCTCCTCCGGGCAGCCGTTCCCTCGCCACCATTTCTCCTTCATCATGTGCAGCTTCCCTTCCTCCTGGAGCTGCAGGATGGCAATAGTGATCTTATCTCTGTACGGAGAGCCTGAAGGATCAAAACACATGAGGTCAGAGCGAGCAGGCGACATGAGGACACGGACTGGGAGGGCACACAGTGAATGTGATGATCAGAGTATCGTCCTGTTTGCTTTAGACTCTGATTTTAAACTTGTTTTTCCTCTGTAGGTCACAGAGTTCATGAGTTTTCATTATTTATTTAAAACTAAAACTCTATACGTCCCACAACCAGAGTTTATCACAAATAAATCCTGCAAACAAACGTGCAAGGTAAGAGAAAAAGTCACAGACAGCTGTGCAGGATAAAGACCCTGGGTAGGCATCCGTTTCTGAAGTATGTCTAAGTATTAAAGGTATCTTTTTTAACTGACGAATGCTGTTAATAGATTTATAGCTTCTTAAAGTTTGTCACATGATGGCAGCACTGTTTGCACTAATGATGAATGTATTTCCTGTTCGAGATCAATGTCTGAAACTTCTTCCTGTCCTGTTAAATTTACTAACCATAGACCTTTCTGGAGTCCCTGAGCTCCCTTGTCTCGTAGGTTCCTCTGGATCTCTGCCGTAGACGGCCTGCTGCTGTGGACGTGCCAGACTCCAGCTGCTACAACTACTACTATCCATCTCACCACTATCATCTCTCTCTCTCTTCATCTCCCTCTGTCCTTTTACCCAACACGGTCTCAGTAGATGTGTGTTTAACATGAGTCTGGTCCTGCTGGAGGTTTCCGCCTGTTAAAGAAAGTTTGTCCTTGCCACTGTAACTTGTTAAATGCTGCAAAGCGCTCTGCTCATGGTGGATTAAGATGAAATCAGACTGAGTCCTGTCTGTAAAATAGGACTGGATCTTATCCTGTCTTGATGTTGGGTCTTTATTAATAACAACGAGTCTGAGAATAACATTTGTTGTGATTGTATACATAAAGATTGTTTGAGTGTGTTTCTCACATGCTGACTTTGGCTTTGACTTTTGACTTTATTTGGGTTCAGTGTTTTTATTCTCTTCACTCTCTTCTATAATCCTGGTCCATTTTTTCTGTGTTTGTGTGCTTAAATTAATCATTTTTATGTTTCAGTGGGGATCTGGTAAACTCCACATTCCAGAGTATTTCATTACATATTTTTTAGACTGTTAAATATTAACGCTAATGTCCACCATTACCATTTCATTGTCCCCTCAGGCCCCCAAACAATGAACTAGTAAACCTGCAACACATCAGTGTGGCTGGTATTGCCCTTCATGCTACCTGTATGGCTTCCTAATTAAAACCCTCTGCCGTGTTTAATATGTGCTAATGTTTTCTCTGTGAGCTGTTAGCTTGGCTCAATAAATTAAGCTCTCCAAAGCGAACCTGAAGAACATCCCTCCTTACCATGAGGTATCTGCAGAGCACCCCTCCCTCCTCTGCTCTGTTTACCCAGCATCCCCTCCTCCCTCCCACTTTTCGTCAGTCAGGTAAAGCACTCCAGCAGCTTCCGCGGCTCCGCTGATAAAAGCACTCACACGTCGAGATTTCTGATTAAACCTTAACGCTGGGAGAAAAACAGAAAACAGAATCGTGCCAGACTCCCACTCCCCGAACCACACCGTGCTGCAGCGCAATCACGATGCTAATGCAGTTTGAATTATTTAAAAAACTAATAACACCTATTATCACAAACACTTAGAATGAACTCTCCCTGGAGCACCGGCAGGAAAACATGTTTAGATTAGAAAACATTAACAGTTGGCGTGCTCCAGTGGAGTGGCATCTACGGGATCAGTCGTTAGTATGCAGAGTCCGTTAAGCAGCAGTATTATGTGCTGGACCCTAAAGTCCCGAGCAGTGACAGTGATCAGCCACGCTCCCCTCCTGGAGCCGGGCTTTGAGCCGCTGCAGTCACAAGGCTGTGTTCACTCTCTTTAACGTCTCTGCTGTCCTTCATCTCTGCCCAAGGGCTTCTGCTATCTGACTCTTTATTTCAGAGCGAGCCAGCCAGCATGGTTCAAAAGCATCTATCACCATGGTGATGGCGAATATGAAACACTCTCTGGTTCTCGTTATTCACTGCCATCTACAGTAGACACCTTCCCCTTAGCTCCACAGCACCCACAACAAGCCCCGACAAAGAAACAGGCAGCCTTGAAATTGGGCCAGCTCTGCTGGATCAGAACAAACAGAGAGACCTGAGCTGTGATATCACAGGCGAGGTGAACACGAGTGCTGTGTCATACCGTCAAGACCTGTGCTTCACCGTGCCAGCCACAAGCTTGGCAAGTGTTGTAGCATACATTCACATGAGCATAAAACAGGTGAGCGATCAGAACTGCCTCCTGACCGGCTGAGTTGAAAATAGAGTTTCCTTTGTCAAGTGGTTTTTATCAGAGTGCTAAAATATGCTGCACACCATCAGACACTCCATGGGTTTTACACAGGGACTCATCTGGTCTCAGATTTCATTCCTGGAGGCTCCACAAAGACCACAAGCTTTTATATTCAGGCACAAACACTTGCAGAAACACTGGTATCTTTATCAAGTGATCAGAGCAGGGCTGGATGATCTATCCAGACTCACTCCCTTGACCTTCTGCACACATCCTCAGACATTATAACAGCAAACACTGCAACAGAATTCTTTAATATTAGTAATATTTTTAAGTAATTGTTTGGGCATTTTTGCCTTTATTCTCTTTCTGTGAGTCTCAGTTCCCTGTAAACAGTTCCACAGAGGCTTCACTCTGGCTTCCTTCTTCAGCATGAACCTGAAACAGAAACTGATGTTCTTGTGATATTCTTGTAATTAAGGGGTCTTAAGTTTGCTGAAATAACAACATCATGATGCAGATTAGTCAAAAGTCAAAAGTTAAGCTTTGTCAGGTCTGTCCTCAAGAGGAGAAGAAAACGTCTGTTTGTTTATTGAGGTCTATGAACGAGGATTGGAGACACAGATGTTTAGTTTTTTTAGCTCTGACCTTCTTCCTAGAATGTTCCATTTGTTCTCAGAATTCTGAGATCAAAGACAGAACTCTGGAATTCTGTCATTGATCTCAGAATTCTAGAACACCTGCTGTTGTTTTCCATACAGACTCTAAATCCTGCTGACACCTGATTGGTCAATGTTACTCTGGCTACAAATGCACTGCAAGAAGATATCAGAATTCTTATCATCCTAAAATGCTAGCCTACGTGTACAAGCTCCACATTTTTGTGCAGAATCTGTCATCGGTTTCAGACGAGAAGATTTTCCTCTCAGAACATACTGATAGTGATACAGTTGATTTGTTTTAGAACAGCTGGAAGATGTTATACTTAAAGACTCTTTCTTATCCATGTAGAGGGCAGAATTAACAGAGAGATTAGGCACTTTGTCCACAGAGCTCAACACAACATGAAAGTCCTTACTAGTGGCTTTAAATAGAACACACATGCAAATGTTACTGCCCAGGGTCTAATTACAATAATTATACCCTCACAGACCTTTAATGTAAACACGGATTGGCTGTATGTAATGAAACTAAATATAGATATGATGTTGAACGTGACGAGAGTCGTGATGTCTCTCTGGGTCATGAATAAACGTGCTGTTATCCCGGTCCAGGCCGAGCTGAATATGTGAATGTTTTAACTGAAATAAGGCCTCTGCATGTTGGCTCATCACTGAGCCACTTAATCTTCCAATTCAGGAAGGAGCAGGGAGAGAAGTGACAGGCCAGCTGAATCCAGAATAAGACACATACTGGAGATTTAATCTGCCAGATTAAAGCCAGAGCAATATCACAGAGATGCATTGTCTTTCAAAGACGTTAAAAATAGAAATTCAAATCGGCTGCGACGCCGGGCTGTGAGACTGTTAGGATGAAGAATGAACACAGGGAGGAAAATAAATGTGTTTAAATGCTAAAAAAAGAATACATTAACTTTTAACTGGAACCAATTATTGAATCAGAGTTTATACTCACATTAGTTTTCTTTTTTAAGACACATCTAATGAATTCTCTACCATAAATACACAGCTCTTAATTTGAAGCAGCTCTCATTACACATTTGATTTCTTCTGTCTCTTGGAGCCGTCACTTTATCACTAAGTACTGACTCAGTTTAATGAATGTGAATGAACGTGTTGTTGTGACTGTAATTGCAGGTGAGATACTCTCCTGCTCAAACAGACCTCAGAAGATTAAAAGTTGCAGCAGGTCTGTGGACTCTAATGTGGACACAAACTTGCAGGATAAGGTTTATTGTCCTGCTGTGTTCTTCGGAATGCCTCCGTCCAAACAAAGATAAAAGATACTTAAAGAATGATGCAGGTAAAGACTTATTCTACCTTACATGGAGTCTCATCGTAGTCCCACAGCACTTGGTATCGTGCACATGAAGAACATGCTCCAAACAGACGGACTTCCACTTTGAGCTGATAAGTGCCTCTCATAAAAACCTGTATGTGTTCATCAGTTTGAGCATGCTACTTGCTGGCTCGTGTATCATGTGAGGCATCAGCCTGCAGGACTTCCTCTGATAAAGTTGTTTGATTTAAACCCAGAAGACTCCCGCTCACGTAAAGTGTGAAACCAGGTGGGTGTACCATGAAGTGAGACTAGAGGGTAAGCCAGTTGTGTTGAGCCGAAATCCAAAGTATTGTGTCAAGAGGCTGGCTCTTCTCTAACCTGGTTGGGACCAGAGTTACAACCGTTGTTTCATTAAATAAGGCCTGATGATGAGAATTTTTCTTGCAGAATATTCATGTTTTTAGTAAAACGGAACAAAGATGCGATGTTACCATAGACTGTAAAAAATATGGACGTAGTATCCGTGACGTCACCCATCTGTTTCTGAAGAGCTGTTTTGAGACCAATCGGCTGCGGCAGCCATATTGCTTCTGTCGAGCCAGTGTGACGTAAAGAGGCGGGCTTTGAGCCTCCTAGCCAACAGCTGCAGTGTTCCCACAGGCAGCTGTGCCTCTCATTGGAAGACTGGTAATCTCAATATCTTCGAAATTGCCGAGTTAGAAAAAAATTCACCCCCCTCACAGTGAGAGGACGTCGAGAAATTAGCTATCCAGACTACACTCATCTTTTGTACCAGGCTGTAAACATGTTTATTTCTGCTGCAAAGATCGTCTTTTCCCCATTCATGTGTATGTGACTTCCGGTACTTCCGGAGCCAGCCTCAAGCGGATCCTCGATGAACTGCAGCTTTTAACACTTCCGCATTGACTCATATTTTTAGACCGGAGGTTGCCGCTTGGATGTTACAGTAACACAAACTGCATGCATCCCATCCCAGAACCTTTGTTCTAATAAATGTAACTTCCCTTAAGCCTAATTTATACTTCAGCTTTGAATCGAAAACATAGCCGTCATCGGAGGTCCACGTAGCTCCCGTACCTACACAGAGGCCTACGCACATAGCTGCGATCACCTCCTCCAAACTCCCCTTAGAATCAACACGGACCGCAAGCATCGTGATTGGTCCAACATGCAACATGTATCAGCTGTAGATTAACATAACACGCTCTGAATCGCTGTGGAAAAGTAAACAGAGATCGTAGCGGGCTGGAAGCAGGCGACCGGCTATCAGAGAGACTGCGCTGCCCTCATATATATGTATAAATCAGCCTTTAGTTGTCAAAATAACCTGTCGCTCCCCTCCACTCTCCTCTTACTCTACCTGTTAGCTTCAGATAAAATCTACACTTCAGATGATCTCAAACTGAGATGAAAAAATAACAGAACTCACAATATATTAGTGCAAAAGTCAAGACATCAGACTCCAACATCAGATACCTGAACAGCTGATCAGTGCACTGGAGGCGAAGGAACACGTATGTGGTGTGTGAGGGAATAATGCTGTTCTCCGGTTATACTATCAGTCTTTGGTTGTGTTATTCCAACATTTCAACAGTTGTTTTTAAAGGCAGCACCTTCCAGAGCTTTGATGCATCTCCTGCATCTTTATTCTGTGTCTGCTCTCCGTCTAATATCCTTTGTCTTCTCCATCGCTCTCGTTCCACAGCGTGATCCCGAGGTGGGGAGCGTGGTGGGGAGCTAAAGGTTGGGGGTTGGGGTATGCTGCTGCTGCTGTTGCTGCAGGTCACGGTGTTGGAGATATTTTATCTCAAAGAAATATGCTCAGAACTCCTCCAGTTTATGAGGCGAGGCTTAACGCCCGGCGGGCAGCAGCAGAGACCAGTCAAAGGACAGCAGCCTGCTGACAGGCAGCACACACACTTCCCTCCTTACCCTGTTTGATTAATACCAGCTAATGAAGCTAAATGAAGATTGATAGTCATCAGGGAGGGAGGGGAAGGAAGAGGAATAATGCAGAGCCTCATGGGAGTTCACTCATACAGGATGAGGAGGAGGAGGAGGAGGAGGAGGAGGAGGAGGAGGAGGAGGAGGAGGCAGCTTGTGCAATAGGAGAATAAAACCTGCAATGGGAGTCCAGGTAGTAATTGGCATTTAATGGCCAAATGCTAATACACACACGGCCAGAGACACAAAAATATCCCTGTTACATAACTAAAGGCAGTGCAGGTATGACAAAGGTGGAAGGAGGACTTCTTAAGGATAGAGTCAAGGCTTCAAGTTCTGTAAAATCCACCAAACCCTGAACCTGAAGAGAGGAACCTAATCTTCATGATCTAAGCCTGTGGAGGGCAGAGGCTCCCCCACCTCCCTCCCAGCACGCAGCCACTGCACACTCACTGCAGGACAGATGCACCTGATAGAAATCTCCATGATGAAAAGGGAACACAGTTTTATCTTTACTGTTTTGTTTTGGTTCAGTTATAATTACGGATGGATAGATACCACTTTCTCATTTCTGCACCACGACAGGGACTTTCTGATGATGGTGGAAAACAATATGAAGGCACTTTCAGATAAAAGGGAATAAAATCACAGATACATGGTCTGCTCTGAATGCAGGAGGGATCTGGATGAGGTTCCAGGTCATAAGAAGCAGCAGTCTTACGATGATGCCTTCATGAACCTTAAAGGTGACATATCATGCAAAATCAACTTTTTAATTGTTCTCTACCTGAAATATGTGTCCCTGGCATGTCTACAAACCCCCCGAGAATGAAACAAATCCATTCTGCCCCTGTTCTGATTTCTCCACCTTTCTGTAAATGTGTGTGAAACGAGCCGTTTCAGACTTCTGTGTTTTTGTTACGTCACAACAATATCCGGTCTGTAACGGAGTCAGAGCTCGGAGCTTGTTCAGCCCATAGACTGTATAAAATAATACTGAACCCTTCCTCCGTTTTTCATTACCTGCACACGTGTGTGCTAACAAGGAGCTTAGGAGGGAGGCATGCTAGTTGTAGGCTGTCTTAATAAATACAGAGGTCGGTTTTACTCCCCACGTCTGCAGATTTGAAGATCTAGTGGATGATTTTTATTTTCCATGGAAAAGTGCTAGTGCTAGTTAGCATAGCTACATGTCGTAGCTGTAGCTTTAGCTGTGTACCGAGACACACGTCTACATACTAACAAATAAAACAACAAGTAACACAGAATCTGTGACCAATCCTTCAGAAAGGTCCTGCTGCCTTTCTGGTAGAGGTCGGTTTTACTCCCCACGTCTGCAGATTTGAAGATCTAGTGGATGATTTTTACTTATCATGGATAAGTGCTAGTGCTAGTTAGCATAGCCACATAGCTACATGTTCGTAGCTGTGTACCAAGACACACGTCTACATACTGACAAACAAAACAACAAGAAACACTAAATCTGCGACCAATCGTTCAGAAAGGTCCTGCTGCAGGCGCCTCTCCGTCAGGATCAGATTCTGGATCAGATTCAGAGGGTTGAAGTAACGCTATCTGTGAGCAGCCGTGTATATTCAGCCAACATGTAAACATTAGATCAATGTGCTGGAGAGCCGAGGGCACATCCACTTCCTGAGGGGGTGTGGTCAGAGGGAAAACAGACCGTTCTGAGGAGGGCTAAAGAAGAGGGCTTTTCAGGCATGCCAAAATCTGTTTTCAAATTGTTTTTTTGAGCATAAACTTTAAAGACATGTTTCGGGGACCTCTTAGACCAATATATATTGATGAAGAAAGCGTGATATGTCACCTTTAATGTGAGATCGCACCATGGTTCAGTCTCTTTACACTGACCCAGTTTGTTTTTTGGTTGTTTTTAAAATGTTATTGTTGACCTATAAGGTTTTTAATGAACTGGCTGCAGATTTTTTTCTCTTTTAATCTCATATGAATCTCTCCTGTGTGATTTGGAATTCAGTGTCCAGGCCGAAGGTAAAGAGAACCCATATTTTGCTAATCAGATTCACGTTTCTCACACTTTCTCTGATCTCACTCTCTTCTTATTTTGCATGTTCAAATTAGTTAAAAACCGTGACTGTTGTCCAGAAGTCTCTCAGTCTTTGGACAGCACTAACCTCGGAGCAGCAGCTTTCTTTGAGTCTGGAATATTGCTAAGAAACTACATTTAAACTCTGGTCCTATCATTTGAAAATTGGCACGGTTAAAGGACTACTTCTATTCAAAGTGATTTTCAGTTTGCCTCTCATGGACCCCTCCACACCCACACACCAACAGCTTCCTTCTCTCATGTAAGGCATCGGCCAAGTCAAGGACACTTCAGCACGTGTAGGTAGGATCCTGTGTGTAATGGACGACCCTCTCAGCAGGTTCAGGGAGGTTTCTGTGTTCCAAAAATGATCCTGGAAAAGTTTAGATGATTGTGGATGAAGGTAATATTACATGTTGTAATACATGATATATTTGTGCAGTTAAAGAAGGTTACTTGGCATAAATCTATAACGTTCTCCAAAAAGATTGAATAAAGGAAACGAGTTCACCCTCCTGACACACTCAGGATGCATCTGTGTTCTTAAACAGCCTTTTCTATGTGTAAATATTGATGTGAGAATCAACAGTAGAGGTGTCATGTAGTAAACACACCATTAGCTATGACTAACAGCTGGGAGGTGAGTTAAGTCTGTCCATTACAGAGCTGAGAGAGCTGCCAAGGCGCTGAGTGCTGCGGCTCTATCAGAGCTCCAGCGCTAATGCAGGCCGACACCTACTTTCTGTTGAAGTCAATGGGATATATGCTAAATGGCCCGGCTACATGGGAATACAGACTGCATATGGTAAAGGGTACTAAAAGGGTAGGATTAGCAATTTAAATACCTTGTTCAGACTGCATGTGAATGGGCCACCAGGGAGAAATGATGCTAACACCCCTCCTCTCTTCAGCACGGACAATCTGTGAGGTGCACAAGCTGCCACAGGCGCTCAGCTTCCATTTCTTTGTTCCTATCCTTCTCTCAATGACATATACAACCATGTAGAGTCTGAATAAATCTATGCACTGTTATATGTGCAGGGAAATACAGTGTTTGTTTATGCTGTAGTCAAGCACAGACGCTCATAGGTCTTCAAACACACATATCCATACAATGAAACATTCACTCACAAACACAGCTACCAACCATCAACATAATGAACAAGTACAAAACACAAGTATTAATGTCAGGGTCCTTTTAACAAGTCTTAAACACAAAGGGAAGGAATCAACGGGTACAATGCATGATGCACGATACATGGCCTACAATATGATCATACCACACACTCCAGTAATTGATTTATTTCAGCCTCTGCTTTAACTGATGGTGTGTGTGTATCATGCAGGCAGTATCCATGAATCATTACGTCCTAAATTTATACAGTTAACAAAAGATACCAGGAAATAATGGACTGTCAAAGACCAGTGTCATCATCCAGCTCTGCTTAGGTTTGTGTCCTCTTTGTGCCCTTTTGAAGCCTGGCCAACATCGCTATCATCTTCTTTCCTCTCTGGCGAATTGGCGTTAATTTGTCATTACTTTCTGGCAAAAACAGACAAGTGAGCATCAAGTAACGTCCATCAAAGGATGCTAGCATCTCATAGTAAGCCAAGGTAAATGTATTTTAGGTGCTATAATAGATCTCTAAAAAAGGCTGTGATGGGGAGAGGACAGGAAAGGAAATAGTACTGGAAACCCCATTGGACTCCATATTAAAAGGCCAATTTTCAGGGGCGCTGGTGGCCTAACGGTCTAAGAGCCCCACGTATAGAGGCTACAGACCTCGTCGCAGAGCCACCTGTATAGGGGTACATTTTTTACAATTTGAAAAAATTGTCTATGTTGATTATGGCAACGTTGGGCTTTATAACACCTCCTTAAAAACCAATGGATGACATCACTCAGACTATGTCCTTGTATATTACAGTCTTTAGGTTTTAAACAGGGTTTCAAACTGGATTTGAAAAAGGAAATCCAAAATGTCCCCCTTGGTTCGTGGTCCCCTATTTGTGAATGTACAACAACAATGAGGTTCTCTGTTTGATAGATATGCAAGTACACACACACACACACATGCAGGCACTGTAGCAAACCATCAAAAGGAGCACATCAGTCAGGTAATGCAATCACCCTGAGCAAATATAGCCTACCTCCACTGTTTTCACACACAGCAAAACAGTCACTCAAATTACCTTGTGAGGCTGACCAGCAGAGCATACACAAACAGCAGACAGCGACCTTGCCAACACTCAGTCCCCGAGGACGTTTCCCTGATTTGTCAGGAGGACGCTGGATATCATCTATCCTCTACGGACAGGCTGTTTCTATCTAATCTTGATCACTGGAGCTGTTTTAGGTCAAAGTATCTGGTTTTTCATAATCTCTTATTCTTTATAAATACTCGACCTGAGTTTGAGAGATATTAAATATGTTAGACTTTATTTTAGGGGTATTAAAATGTTTCTGTTGGAGCAAAGAAGCACTGAGTCATGCTTATGAATAAAAAATGAATCTCACTCAGTCTAAATGTAATTTAGCTTCCATAAAGAGCTGGTTCTCTGTTCTGTCAGACAGAGCTGCAAAGATTAAGCGATTAATAGGTGGAAAGTTATTTAATCACCGAATCATTTCATGATGGATGAATATTTTGGGTGGTTCTTGCTTCCTAAAGGTTTAGACCTGCTGTGTTTTGGCTATTTTGTGACTTGGGATGCATGATATGAGTGTTTTACATGTTGTAACCGATAATAACCTGCTAATGATGGCCTTTACCGAGAAAATTACACATTTTAAAACGTGTAGTTCGTGCACACATGAGGGAAATGTTCCTTTTCTTTCTTTACTGTAAGCCGGGGCTCTCCTGATCTGCAGTAACGTCTTCATCACAAGGCCGTCACACTCAGCATCCTCTCTGGACCAACATTATAGATGTCTATCAGTCCGTGGTCAAACACGTGTCTCTGACGTTGTGGATCAGACTGTGAGTTTGTGTAGAGATCACATCATACAGGGCAGGTAGAGACTGATGAAGAGACTCAGGATACTGGTCCAGATATGCGCTGCTGAAATCCTTGGTCTCCATCCGGAGGAAGGTGGTGCTGCCAAAAAATTTTGACCCCATGAAAAAATATCACCTTAGTCTTCTGCTAATGCATCTTTGCTGTGATGACGCCTTCTCAGCTGACTATAAAACTGGTTGTGTTAAAACTTGAGGACTTTCTTCCTCCTCTTTGAATCCTTGCAGCACGTGTTGCAAGCTGCAGTCATCCTTTGAAACAGTGAAAAACATCCACACCGGTGGCGCCATGTTTAATTGGATCGCATACCGCCACTTACTTTTGTCTGAATTTGTAGGCTTGCTAATAATTAAAAGAAAGCAGCATTTATTGGTTGTTTTATCATATAAAATTGAATAATTGGATTGAGAAATAACAAAATATTCCTTTTGTCAGCCTGATATATTTTGTGCATTCCTAGTTTTGACTTTTACAAAAGAAGCAAAAAAAAAAAAAGACCTCAAATTGGGCCCTGAATATTGTAATGAGCAATTTTCAATGACTTTCATATCTTTATGGACTAATTAATCCATCAAATAATCCCAAAATAACTGATATATTAATCAATAATGATAAGAACCTTTGAATGCAGCCCTTCTAATTGATAACTTAAAACCACTTAAACTAAAAATGGGTAAAGTACTACATATTTATTATTATATGTATATTTTATATGAAATATTTTCCTATTTTAATGAATGCAAAATATTTTAGTACTGTTTTCAGTTATTTTTTAAATTCAATTAATATTGGTATTGAAACTCTAGGTTGAAAAACTTTATTGTTGTATTTATTCCCAGAAAGGTTCAAACAACCTGAGGCCTGCTTTAGTACGTTTAGATATCCTGTGCTTTTAAGGCTCAGGTTCATCAGGCTATATCACTGCTAGATTAATGCATGTTCCGTGCATGTTCCTGGGCGTGCTACAAATCCACAAGGGGGTACCTCAGGGTTTAGATCTGGGTCCTTTAGCAGAATATCCCATGAGCTGCTATTCGTCTTTATGCTGATGATACCGTCCTTTACAAATCTTCAGCATGCATTTGTTTTAGTGTGAGCGGCAACTTGTTCTAAATTCAAACAAAACTCAACTTGTGTTCTTTGCATCTTCAAAACCAGCACATTCTGAGAAAACTAAAAGGGAGAGTTTGGAAAATGAGTTAGTGAGTATAATCTCTGGACCTCCTGTGTGCAAATGTTCCAGTTTACATTTTCATGATTCTCTTTATGTCCTGTTTGAGTCTAATTGTTTGATCTTTGTATTGCTGCCACTCTCAGCCCGGTCTCCCTTGGTATAGAGCTCTCTGATCTCAGTGGGACTAACCTGGCTAAATAAAGATGAAATGAATAATTGAGACAGTCTGAAGCTCACAGCCCCGTTTACGAGAGGCACAAAGGCAGACTGTTTTATCATCTCCTCCCTCTAAGTGAGTTTGATTAGGAGCAGCTTTCTGCAGAAGGCTATCATTGTGTCTGCTGGTTATAATTCTGCTAGTTGTGCTTCTCACTGTGTTTGTAACAGGGTTATGACATTCTGCTGCTGATCCCTGTAATCTAATGTTGCACCTCTACACACACACAAAGTGTAATATACCTCCCTCCCATAGTCACCCTTTATTAATGTGACAGTGTTACACTCTGCCTGCTGGAGCCCCAGGATTTTTGCTGCTAAGTATTTCCTTCACCTGGATTAACCCCGGGATGCACTGCAGCAAAAACACGTGAGGGAATCTTTACACAAGTTTAATTTGGAGCAGCAGAGGTCTGAACTTCATCAAACTTTTTAAAGAAATGTCAGAATCCTGCATTATCCTCTATATCAAGAAAGGATTATGTTTTTGTTCTGACTACTACAGGTTTGATGTGGAGAAGAAGAAGGCTTATAAAAACATGCACTTGAGGCACAAGTAGCTCCTTTACACTTAGCGTTTTTAATCTTCTGATTCAGCTAATCTTCCCCTTCTATGCTGATGATGCACAGATTTACCTGAGCACCAAACCATCCACACAGCCTGTTAACTCCCTGCACAACGAAACTCCTGGATATCATCAGACCTCATACCGAGCTCATGATAGAGGCTCCCTGTGCGCCAAAGGAGATCTTCTCAACATGTGAAAAGCTGATCCATCCGTCCTTCCTAGAAGTCCTTGACACAGGTTTCATTTTAGTTTTCACACTCTCTTTCTACGTGCAAATAATCACAAAATCCATTTTGACCCATAACAATAAAATCCATGTCTGAGGCCATCGCTCTCTTATGGCCCTGTCACACCTTGACATTTTAGCCAGCGTTTTTCCGATGTATCAAAATGCCTCTAAAATGCTGACATACACTGAATTATCTATGTTTTTTCCAATTCTGGGCGTATACATAGCATATTCATAACTTATGCCCAACTATAGTCCACTTGTTCAAAGTGCAGCAGCGTAATAACACCAACAAAGTGTAAAAAAAGACTGCCGCTCGTTGATGACAAAGTATACGTTTTGAAATTCGATGCACTTGCATTGGTGATAAAACTTCTGTGTTATTAAAAATTCTGCAGTCTCTCTTTGTAAGAACATGATGAGCAGTGGAGAGTGTCAGAGGAGTGAAACCAGCAGGAACACAGCCTCTGGTCTTTACAAGAAGTTACACTTATTGACTGCGCTTTCAAAACGTAACATTCTCAACTTCATTTACACCATGTTCCAAATTATTATGCAAGTTTCATTTTGTGAATATTTTAAAAACTATTTTAACAGTCATTTTCAAATTTGTTAGGAAGTCAGATAGTGAATACATTTCTTCAACTGTGTGGTTAAAATGATGCTTTTAGGCTGTATTTTTAAATAAATGCAGAATCTGCAGAAATGAGTGTGCCAAATTATTATGCAAGTTGGTGATAAGAGCATATAACTTGTGAAAATGAAAAAGTAGGCAACATTTTTAATGTTCTATTGATTGAAAATAATAATATTTACTACAACTGTATTCAAACTTCAACAAAAACTGCAGTTTTATTTAGATTTGTATACAAAATAAAACTGTTAAAGTCTTTGAAACATTTCAAATCTAAAGTGTTTCTCAAATGTCCAATATAACCTCCTTTTCTTTCAGTGAGGGTCAGAGGTCACTGGTAAACAGATTTAGTTTCTGATGACTTCTCTGCTGACACTGTGAGCTGTATCTTGTATGGCTTTCCAAATATGCTCTTTTGAGCTGTATTTCTGCCATTATTGTAAATTATCTTCTTTATTATTGACCACAAATTTTCAGTCGGGGTTGAGATCAGGTGAGCAGGATAGGTCAGTTCATGAGGCGATCCTCTTTAAAGCCCTGAGATGCCATCCTGTCCTGGGAAGAACGTGAGGCATTTGACGGTGCATTGTGTTCATGCATGAGCACTAGCATCTTTTTCACTTTAGGTGAGGATGCTCTTCACTCATACAAAACTTACCTATAACTTATGCGACGTAAGCCAGTACTCACCAATTTTTTTTATACGCCGGCATACACTGGCTAAATCGTCAAGGTGTGACAGGGCCATTACGCTTGATTTATACTTCTGAGTCGACCCTATGCAGCAGTGGCCGATGAGGTCCGGGGTGCCTCAAACTTGTGCCTCAATGTTTCATGTAGCAATGCTCCGCCAAAACCCTTGAGGGCAGTGTGGTCTCTCTGATAGTTGGTTGCCTGTTTCTGCCCCCGCTACATTTTCAGCTTTTAAGTGCGTATTATGTTAATTTATAGCTGATACATGTTGCTGTTTATCACAATGATTACAGGGAAAAAATAGAGAGGAGATGTCAGATGAGACGAAATGTACGGCGTTCTGGAAGTGCTGTAAATGCAGGAAATGTACGTCAGGCTAGGTGCATGGGCTTGTGCGCCAACAAAGGGCTACGCAGACTCGATTTGACACAAAGTATATATCGGGCTTTAGAGTGGCGGTCCCTCACTCCTGCCTGTTTAGACCTTGTCAGTTTTGTTGCTTGTGTTGCATTTGAACCCAGAAGTACCAAACCCTGATTCATTCCTAAACTCAACCCATGTGGTTTGGTGCCTAAATGAAACTCAGGTGCATCTATTTTTGTTCTGTGAAAGCATCAAATAACTTGTTTAGTTTAGAGGAAGATGCTGCATTCACATTTAAACCTATACATGAGGACACTTTAAAAGAAGGAATTTAAATCACATTACATCTGTCACAATGACTTTGACTCCTCGTCCCTCACTGAACTCAAACTCCTCCGGGTGTACGGTGTCTGTTTGTAAAGGTGGTATGTTAATGCAGCTAGAATTTGGAGGAAAACTTGTTCCTGAGGAAAAGTTTGCAGTAACTGGAGGCCTGACATGGTGTTATGGTCTGTGAGTCAGCGTGTAGTTTATGTTATAGAACTGACAGTGCCCTGGGAGGACACAGTGGAAGGAGAAAGCTCAGATATGCAGATCAGGCTGCAGAAGCTGAGCAGCGAGGAGGGAAAGTTTGGGTTTGTCCGGTAGAAGTGGGATGGCGGGGGTTCATAGCACGATCAGCTATATCTCATTACTGAGAGAGCTGGGAGTGTGGACAGAGTGTATAAAAGGGGGCAGGTAAAGGAGAGGACACACGAAGCAGTTAGGGAAGGCGGTGGATCTGGATGAAACCAAGGTTAGACTAGTCCTTTTCTTCTGTGCTGATCTGTTTCACCAGGAGGAGTGACGTGGTCTACATCAGGACACAACGGCATGAAGAAGTCCTGCATGTGGGTCTGATGTAGGACTCAGCCTCAGGATAAGATGCATATTGAAATACACACTGATTTCGTATAACGAAATGTCCCACACTGAATCTACTAAACAGCTGTTATTCATTATTTTGAATAAGAGCAGCAATGTTTTGTTGAAACACTCAAGATTAAGACCCTTAGAGATTCATTCTTAACATAACACAGCCTTTTCTGTTGTCTCTTTTAATATTAGTTTTTGATGCAACAATAATATTCTGGTTTCACCCGACTCTGAGTTGACTTCTGTGGGCTGCAAGAATGTCCAGAATTTTCTCACATCTGCATAAAAATAACGCACCACGGGTTCTGTAATGAACCAGTGAGTCAGATTACATAGCCTGGCTAACGCTCATTAAGGAGCTGCCTGAAGCCTTCGTTATAAAGACACCGTATGGGCGAAAGGGATCTTTAGTGATCTTCCAAGACTCGAGTTGGAGGTTTGTCGTGTTGCAGCACTTCTTTAACTTGCATATCACACAACTCATGGCCAACTCCCAACTTCCTGGTGTTTGCAAGCATCTGAAATGCTCTCTCTTTCAGTTTTGCTGGCAGCAGATGAAGTTTCTTATCCATGTTTATTTGTTTTGTGCTACATCATAAGGTGTAGCTTCAACAAACTATCAAGGGTCCATCTCTCCTCTTGTTTGTGTTTATTGCAAACCTGACTGATCCATCGACCAGTCTTTGCAAAAGCTGTGATGCAGAATGATTCCAACAATATGAGTCGACAACCAAAACTCCACAGAGACCAAGTGAGGTTACACATACTCTGCACATCTTCGACACAGCAGGACAGAGGTTGATCTTTGGTTTATGACGGTATCAGAAGACAGAGGTGACGATGATGCAAAGAAAGTATCCTTGTCCTGTTGGTTTCTGCCAAAGTTTCTCTCATTGCCAAACTCAAAACTACAGAGAGCATTTTGCCATGTGTAGAGATTTAAGTATTTGAAACCATATATAGGACACATTTTAGGAAAGAGAGCCGGTTCCAACTTACCCATTGGAGTCCCAACTCCGTAGGCTTTGGAGTCGATAAGGCCTCCGATCTGCGTGAGGTTGCAGTTGCGCTGAGTGACAAACTCGATGGTGGTGGACTCCATGAGGAACGCGTAGTCCGAGGTGAGCACACGGTGAATGCCTTCATCGATGTTCTTCACCATCACCGAGTGCCTCCGACTGCTCATGAACTCCCACATCTTATCGTAGGTGGAGATCTTGGTTTTCTGTGAAGAGACGAGCATCGTGAGTGAGAGCAGAAATCTTTGGTGCTTCATTAAAACATGAAACGTTCACCTACTGTTACAGCTCGGCTCTGTTGTGCTGATTGTGAGGGTTGGAGGTTAATGAAGAATTATTTTATTCCCAGTATTAAAACACTCGGAGCGACTGAAAGAAGCAGGCAGAGCTCCCATAACTCATTTAAATACTGCCAGTGTATGCAGCTCTATCTCAGCCTGCAGACACATTTACATTCAATTATTTTCCAAATTTCATTAAGAAAACACGTCATTTGCTTGACTTTTTGTGCAGCTCCAGCAACACTGTATGCTTTCCATCCGCCTCAGTCATTATCTGCTGTGTGGAGAATATAGGCTGGAGCAGCTGGAGCAGCTGGAGCAGACTGCTAAAAAGCAGCAGCAGTGTGATTTTGTGTGGCCGTGCATGGCTGCTGTCTGTGCGCCTGCTATCACGTATATTTAGGAGCAGCAGCAGCGTTGTCAGCAGCAGTGTGCCTCACTCTCTACACCTGTAATCATGGAGAAAAATCCAAGAGCACATTACTCTCTGGGAGAGCTGATTTGAAGGCATTTTTGAAGCCATTTGAAACCTAATTAAGTCACATCTTCAAGGTCCTGCCCGCCATTATTGTGTGTAATGACTTTTTGTGGCTGGTCGATATTTTAGATCAACTGGGTGATTTGCGGAGTGCCTATCAGAATCTTTTGGAGTCACCCTTGACAAATCAGGCGATTGAGCATGCAAGCTTCAGACTGCTGATAAGGCGGGAGCGCTGGCTGTGAATACACGGAGAGCCAGATAACCACCTACACTCTGAGAGATGCCGGGAGCCAACACGGGCTTCCCAAAACCTCCACGCAGAGATCCAGCTGAAATCGCTAAACCATGGATGATATCTTGGAAAAGGCATCGGGTACACAAGATGAATAGCTTTCAAACCAAAATAGCAAACAAGTCCAATATAATCCATCCAGTGCTCTGCAAAACAAGTCATGTATTTCTTTTCAGTCAGACTGAGGGAGAATGTTTTATCCCAAAGAGTCTCCATCCTTTCACCTGGATGCTGCCCTCTTCAGGGGTCAATCACCTCATTGTGTGGAAGTGTCTGCAGATTAACAATCCTGCACAATCACCCGCTGGATTCTGATCCGCGCTGTAGCTTTTAGTCATGCTTTTTGTTCTGTTTGTCCTTAAATCGCAGACGTTGTTCACAGAGCTGAAAGGCCTCCAGCTGTGTGTGAGGCAGCAGTGAGTGATGTGGGGTGATGGGGAGAAAAAAGCCACCATCAGCCCGAGTTAGATCAACATGTGGAGTGAGTAATCCTCTCCATTACTGCTCCAATGAGTCCTCACACTGTGCAGTAACTGGTTTGTGTCATGTAATTGCTTATAATAACACTCAGTCCTGACAGATAGGATGTGGCATCAGATCCTTCCGTCTTTCAGCAAACGAGCTCAGTGCAATTTGCTCTTCTGTTTTTATCTTCAACATGATCGTCTTAATATCAGAATACCATCAACGTCTTCTACAAGTTGTACTTTATTTTCCACCAAGAAAACAAACAGAAGTTTAGTTTTATTAAGACCCCACACATGACCACAAATAACGACAGATCTTACAGATGAATCAAACAAAGACCTACACTGAGGAGGCTCAAATGTGAACATGTCACTTTCCCTTCTTAATCAAAAATATGCCTGCTTTATGCCTCTGATGTAATGGCAGAGGTCAAGTAATGTAGTATAAAGATCTTAGAGCTTTCAACCAGTGGTTAAAAAAAACACAAGATTTGAGGTCCCAGGAAGAATGCACTTAAGGTCCCAAAAATAACCAAAACGGGAGATTAACTTCTTAAAGTCAGTGCTCTACTCGAAATGTAGAATCTGTCTGTCTGTAGACTGAGTAGTATCGACAAGGAGTCAGCCGGCTTTGGTGTCAGCAGGAAAAACAGTCCGTATGGAGAGCAACAGCAGGTGTTCTAGAATTTTGAGATCGTCAAAGTCAGAATTCCAGAAGTCTAAGAAAACTGAACATTCCGTGAAGAAGGTCAGAGCTAAAAAAAAAAACATCAATGTGTCTAGTCCTCTTCTTCATAGACCTCCATTCAACAAACAAACATTGTAAAAGTAGTTTTCTTCTCCTCTTGAGGACAGACCTGGTAAAGCTTGACTTTTGACTAATCTGCATCATGATGTTGTTATTTCAACAAGCTTAAGACCCGTTAATTACAAGAACATCAGTTTCTGTTTCAGGTTCATACTGCTGAAGGAAGCCAGAGTGAAGCCTCTGTGGAACGCACTGTTTGCAGCGAAACTGAGACTCACCACAAACAGATGAACAGATGTTATTTTGAGACATATCTATAGAGTTGAATTTTATTTAACTTTTGATCTGAACACGGTCACTTCTGAAGTTGCTAATTTGACTGTAAACAATGAAACGCACAGAATAGGACATATAGGCTGGAAGTTGTTTATCACTAGCTGCTGAGTACACCACAAACTCCAAGAAGATGGACATCAATCTTAGAGGCATTACGTTGTTCGCTAGATGGACTTAACAAACAACAAATCATTTACTTAACCTTGCAGAGAAGTTTAAGTTGTCCAAATGTCAACAAACCTCAGTGGAAAAAAAATAAAAATAACATTATCCATCATTACGTCCGCCCAACACACAATTCATGAGGTCCCAGCCATCGAGCAACACAGCTTCTAATAAACATTCAGGACACATGGTCTTAGCAAAGCACTCTGCCCAGTTTCTCTTTTATGCAGAAAACACATTTAAATTCCTAACACAAACCTGAAGTCAACTTTGAATTTAGAGAAATCCCCTGCAGGCCCTGTCAGACAGCTACACCAGCCCTCCTCAGAAAGTTCAGCCTCTCTTCTGAAAACAAGACATTAATTGTTCTGCTTGCTTCTCTTCTCTGAGTACAGCAGAGGAGCGGGTTTGGGTCAGCAAATCCTGAAACATCACGTAGTAGAAGCTGTGGAGCCTGTTTTCAGGCCAACAGTGCAGAGTCAACAACATAACAAATCAAACTAAAGTGTGATTTGGACCTCAGGGAGCAGAAAACAAAAGTGCACGGTAATCATCCCGGCTCTGGAAAATCAAACCACACACTTAATGAGAGCAGACTCATTTAACATGATAACGCTGTTAGAGATGCAGACCTATATTTACTTTACCATACTCATCAGGAGGAGATACAGCAGAGAGTCACTGTTAGCTTTTCCTGTGGTCTATAGAGAGATTGATTTGGATTCATCTGCCTGAGCTTGTTTTGCAAATTTTGAGTGTACAGACTGTTGAGCTATTCCGTAGCACTCCATGCTGTCATGAGCACTACATACTGGTGGGCTTGAGTGAATACGTTTACCTGCAATACTCTCCTTGAACACAAGTTGGCAGTGCAATTACTAAGCTCCTCATATCTCCAGTTTCTGATTCTGCTACGTTCTCTGCTTGTTTGTGCACAGGAAAGCATGGTGACTATATCCAGGGGTATTTTGTTGGAATTGGAACTGATGGATTTTGAGCAGAAGCTGATCAAACTGCAAACTGCAAAGAAGAAAAAGAGAGTAGATGTTTGAGGAGATGGGGCTTACGGCTGCTGAATCAGTGCCAGCAGAGGACGATGGTAGGAACATGTAAATGCAGGAAATACGATGTCACCCAGCTGACCAATCACAGGTCTTGCGGTCTGCAGTGTTTTTGCATGGTTTCACGTTTTTGTCACGTTACGGCCTAGATTCAACGCATCATGTGATAGTATGAATTGTCGTGCTTGTGGGTCCTACCACCAGTGGATGGTTTGGACATTGCAATATAAACGCTGCCCAATGAAGAGTCCAAGAAGTACAAGAAGTGTTTTAACCACGAAATAGAACAGTAACAGTCGCATTTTTTTTTAACAAAGACTCATTAAAGCTAGGGTTGGTAGTCTCGGAAAACCAGCATGAATTTGAGTGTAGCTTTTCCTCATGACTCCGTCTAACCCCTCCCCTCCTCCCTCGGAGCTCCTCCAAAACGACCCCCCCACCCCGCCCCCCCCCCTGCTCACATGCACGAGCGCCGCTGATTCTCGACATATGATCGTGACTGATTCAAAACCGGTCCTCAACCAAAACATTATCATAGTGAAAGTTAAAACAAACAAACATGGCTGCTGTTAGTACTCACAACTATCATGCTAGCATTATCCAGTTGTACCAGTGACACGATATCAGGAGAAAAGTTATAATACATATAATACTGTAACAGATCTACTGTTTGTGAAACGTGTTCAGTGTAGATTCTCTTAATTCCTACAGTGTTGACGGTCAGTGAAGGCATCAGGAGAGGTGTAGAGTGTGCGAGCAGGAGAGAGGAGAGACAAGAGGAGAAGTTCTTCATTCATTCAAACATTGATTGTTGCTTTGTTGGTTGGTGTGATCACGGCCGACAGTGACCGGTTATTAAAGATCAATGTGTTCACGAATCGGTTCGTCATCACTACAGCGTCCGGACGGACGCTACAATAATATATATATATATATATATATATATATATATATATATATATATATATATATATATATATATATTTTCTGTAGGACTTACTGAGCGTCATTAATTATTCTGCTTGTTGGTGAGAGCTTTTTAGACTCTGATCCGGACTACAGTCCTGAGCAAAGCACCTCATCAGGTCAGAGGGGACAGGCCCGAGGACGAGCGAGAGGGGCAGTAAATAGAGTCAGGGGAAGTAGAGGCAGGAGACGGGGACTCGGAGGAGTGCACGCTGGGGAAATGTACGCGCAGGAGGGCAGAACGGCTGGACGGGATTTGATAGGTTTAAAATTTGGGGAGCCAAAACACGGTGATTGGTTGGTGTTTTCCCAGGTTTACTCCGGCTGTAGATAGCAGTTTTTTTTCACTCTTTTTTAGGAACACATTATGTATTGATTGCCATCAGGACATAAAGATCATTTTAACCAGTATGACAAAAAGTGTATCTAAATCTGATTACCAACCCCAGCTTTAAGGAGGCTCAATCATGGTTATAAAAGATAATAAACCCTGTCCCTGCTCCAAACTTTACCTTTCAAGTCCACGACAGTAGTCCTTCTGCTGTCAGAGCCTCCGCCTGTCTGCGCTCTGCCTCCACCCTGACCTCTCTCACAGAGCTCTCCATCTCTGACAGGCCTTTGTAGTCCTGACACAATGAATCATACATGTGGGGACAAGGACACACGCTTTCAGACAGTCGCTCCTCAAAAGCAGTCATTGCGTCATGCTCGCTCGTACGCAACTGAATGAAGAATCGTTTGTGAAGTCTGAGAATAACACTACTTCACTTCAAACAGCTGGAGGTTTAGTGGAGCTCTTAATGGAGTTAAATGGAGCTTTTTAAGTATCAAGATTTCCAGGAATAAGACAGGAACCTCTTGTTTTTGTGCTCATAACATTCATGATGTCTTAGTAACTTGAAACAAAGGGGATGATCCTTGGTTCAATATGTTTTAACCTTAATGTTTCCAGATATACATAACTTCTTGCAATTCATGTATTTATTTTTAAATTCATTTCATTTAACAAACTTTTCAGCCCGCAACCCTCAAAATATTGGTGCCAAAGACTCACGACCCCCACTGTCCCTCAAAGTGATTTAATGGTCATTTAGCTGGTCTGCAGAAAAATGAGCCTACCTGTATGAGAATGTGGCTGTTTCCTGTGCTGTTATGAATTAACCTACTGCTACTGATGCTTCTGATAATTAACTGTTCACTAACCCTAAACTTAGGAGTCATCTGGCAAAAAGAAAGGCAGAAATCTCATTACATTTTCTATTTTCAAGATTTTATTTCAAGGTACTATTTTTGTCGATAATTTTTACTATAATGGGTAAAGTGTACTATTTCTATATTATTAAGAAAAGAAACATTCTGTAAGACATCTCACAACCCCCCCTTTGTGTCTCACGACCCCTCAGGGGGTCCCGACCCACACTTTGGGAACCCCTGTCATAGACCTCTATTCAACAAACAAACATTGTAAAAGTAGTTTTCTTCTCCTCTTGAGGACAGACCTGACAAAGCTTGACTTTTGACTAATCGTCATCATGATGTTATTATTTCAGCAAACTTAAGACCCTTCAATTTTAAGTAAACCAGAGGAAAACAATTTTCTATTTTGATTCATAATGCTTAAGTTGGCCAGAGTGAAGTCTCTGTGTAGCTTACTATTTACAGTGAAACTGAGACTAACCAGAAACTGATAAACAGGTGGGGAAGTAATGAGCCAAAAACGACAGCATTTACTCTGCAGACACGCCTCTGGGGTTGACTTCACCTCACTTTTGATCTGCACACACGGTCTCCTCTGAGGTTTCTAACAAGACTGTAAAAAATGCGGTGCATGGAAAAGGAATTCTTGGCTGGACATAGTTTATGTGTCACTGCTAGCTTCACTGTAATGCCCGTAAAGTAGACCATCATTTTGAGAGAAAGTCTATGCTTTGTGAGACAGATATCAAAGCATCCACAAGAGGCGACCTGTCAGGGAGGCTTTCTGGGTTTCAGGTGTTTGATCAGTCGGCATGCTGTCCTAGAGACGACAGTCATAGAAGAGAGATGTCAGTCCGTTGTTCTCCACTGTAGTCTTTGAAGCGTTACTCACAGGGACAATAGTTATCTACAGCTTACTCTTCCCTTCACATGTCATAGATCTAAGACCCTGTATCTGTTCCTCTGCTACAGGAAGTTATAAACTGTTTGTCTCCGATTTCTTTAGAGTAAAAAGAAGATCACTCATCAGTCGTGTTGTTTTCCTGCAGTAGATTTTTTTCTGTACTGTAGTCTCAGTTTGTTTGTCCCTGAGCTTTGTCACGGCACACTGTCTCCCTATTGGCTGATCGCCATGGCTGTCAGTCTGGGGGGGTGGGCTTACCTAGTCAGCACGGCTGGAAATTAGGAAAATAGTTGATTACGGGACTCAGAACAGGTGTGAGACGCCGAGAGAGCAGCAGCCGATCTAATGAGAGACGGGAGAATTGAAGAGTCGCCGAAGACCCCCCTTTTCGTTTTTTTGTTTGAGTTTTTGTCCGCGTCTTATAACTAAGGAGATCTGCCGAGAGGGTGAGCCCACTATTATCTTTCCTCTAAGCTGGCAGCCAAATGTGTACATGGGCATCCCAGCCTCGGAAGCCCTAGACACACCGTAAATACCTGGGGTGGTGGTGCCGTCACAGCTTGCTTTATCAAAGTAAAGTGAGTGAGTGTACAGAGCGTCACCACAGTACAACTGTACATCTCTTCTACATACACGGTGTGTGTGTGTGTGTGTGTGTGTGTGTGTGTGTGTGTGTGTGTGTGTGTGTGTGTGTGCGTGTATGTGTGTAAGGTAGCCTTGAGTTGCCATTAATGACACACACTGTATTAGTCGTTGACTCACTGCTTGCCATTGTGGTTTGCATATTTTTCAAAGACCTCTGATCAAAAGAGCCCAGAGAGCGGAGGGAGAAGGCACGCAGCTTTTGTCAGCACAAACAACAACTTTGCTTTCATGAGGAACTCTCTTACAGCAGATTTACATCCTCTCTTTATGATTCACTGTTGATATGAAACACAAGTGACTTTGAAAGGAGAACCAGTCATCTGCATCTAGAGTCATATTTTAAGCTTAGTCAGATAGACCTGGATCATTAGGACTGAATCGACAGCAGATCAGATATAAAATGTTGTGCAGGGAAGGAACCATTATTTTTCTGTTCTTTATGTACTCAAGAGTCTACATATGTTGGAATTAAATGTTTTTAGTCTTTTCTATGATATTAAGTGATATGCATGGTTATGACCTCGTGTTAAAGCTGGGGTTGGCAGTCTCGGAAAACTAGCATGAATTTGAATGTAGCATTTACTCAGGACTCCGTCTAACCCCTCCCCTCCTCCCTCGGAGCTCCTCCAAAATTATGCCCCCCAGCTCACATGCCGCTGACTTGCGACCATATGATCATGGCTGATTCAAAACCGGTTCTCACCAAAACATTCTCATAGTGAAAGTTAAAAACACAAACAAACATGGCTGCTGTTAGTACTCACAACTGTCATTCTAGCATTATCCAGTTGTATCAGTGACACGATATCAGGAGAAAAGTTATAACACATATAATACTGTAACAGATCTACTGTTTGTTAAACGTGTTCAGTGTAGATGTTCTTAATTCCTACAGTGTTTACAGTCAGTGAAGGCATCAGGAGAGGTGTAGAGTGTGCGAGCTGGAGAGAGGAGAGACAAGAGGAGAAGTTTTTCATTCATTCAAACATTGATTGTTGCTTTGTTGGTTGTCGTGATCACGGCCGACAGTGACCGGTTATTAAAACTAAACGTGTTCACGAATCGGCTCGTCATCACTACAGCGTCCGGACGGACGCTACAATACATATACATTTTCTGTAGGACTTAGTAAATGTCATTCATTCTTCTGCTTGTCAGAGCCCCCGTGGTGAGAGCTTTTTAGACTCTGATCCGGACTACAGTCCTGAGCAAAGCACCTCATCGGATCAGAGGGGACAGGCCCGAGGTCGAGCGAGAGGGGCAGTCAGTAGAGTCAGGGGAAGCAGCGGCAGGAGACGGGGACTCAGAGTGCACGCCGGGGAAATGTACGTGTAGGAGACGGACAGAACGGCAGGACGGGATTTGAATGGTTTAAAATTTTGGCACCCAAAAAACTGTGATTGGTTGGTGTTTTCCCAGGTTTACTCTGGCTTTTCTTTGCTCTTTTTTAGGAACACATTATGTATTGATTGCCATCAGGACATAAAGATCATTTTAACCAGTATAACAAAAAGTGGATCTAAATCTGATTACCAACCCCAGCTTTAATGCCACTGCAGGATTTAAAACCTTATGACAGCTAAAAAAAACAGAAGCATGGAGAGCTGCAGGGGTGAGGACAAGATGTAGAAAGAGACGTGTCTCTCTTCAGCGTGGGGATCCAGGTACTAACTTCCTCTAAGAGAACACTCAGTTAAAAGCCTTTATTTTTCAGGGCTATAGAGTTATACTGAAAACATGCCTACGTGTTTCAACCATTGAAGCCTTCAGGAGTTCACGTACAAAGTGGCTGCCCAGAACAAAATGAAGGCTGAAGGCTGGAAAGAGGCTGATTATGGCTGCTGCAATTCTTATAAGGTATCAGGCATTGGACACATTGCAAACTCAATAGAGGTGCGGACAGATTAAGACTCTTGAAAAGAGAATGATTTTTGATATCTCATTAAAAGTGACAAAATATTCTGAACAATGAACCTGATTTTTCCTCTTTTCGTTATGTCTTTTTTGTGTGGTTTTTTTAGGCAGCGGTGCATTAAAACAGACATGACTCTGTAGTGGAAATCACTGCATTAAAAGTGACATATCATGCAAAATCAACTTTCTAATTGTTCTCTACCTGAAATATGTTTCCCCGGCATGTCTACAAACCCCCCGAGAATGAAAAAAATCCATTCTGCCCCTGTTCTGATTTCTCCACCTTTCTGTAAATGTGTGCTGAAACAAGCCGTTTCAGTTTTCTGTGTTTTTCATACGTCATAACGACATCCGGTCTGTAACGGATGTCAGAGCTCGGAGCTTGTTCTGCCCATAGGCTGTATAAAATACAACTGAACTCCTCCTCCGTTTTTCATTCCCTGCACAAATGTGTGCTAACAAGGAGCTTAGGAGGGAGGTATGCTAGTTGTAGGCTGTCTTAATAAACACAAAGGTCGGTTTTACTCCCCATGTCTGCAGATTTGAAGATCTAGTGGATGATTTTTATTTTTTATGGAAAAGTGCTAGCGCTAGTTAGCATAGCCACATAGCTACATGTTCATAGCTGTGTACCAAGACACACGTCTACATACTGACAAATAAAACAACCGTTCTGAACAGGGCTGAAGAAGAGGGTTTTTCAGGCATGCCAAAATCTGATTTCAAAGTGTTTTTTTGAGCCTAAACTTTAAAGACATATTTTGGGGACCTCTTAGACCAATACATTTTGATGAAAAAGAGCATAATATGTCACCTTTAAAAACAGACGTGACTGTAGCAGAAATCCCTGCTTTAAAAGCAGACATGACGCCAGTTTGTAACATTTATGAAATTGCACTAACTATCATGAAGAACTGTGTCCACCCACCGCCTGTGAGTGATACTCTTCAAAATATGTTGATACTTTCTTAAATGTTGTTCTCATTACGTCTTCGTATCACCGAGGATACAGAGGTGGTGAGTTAAAATACAGCCCCCCCCCTCCTCCCTCCTCTCTCTCAGGTATCATCACAATAATCTTTATCTGCCTGGTTAGATCCCCGTGCTGCAGGATCCCTCCCATTCATCTTATGGCTAATGCAGAACTGTTCAGGCTTGTACCGCCCGGGGACAAGCGGCTCAGTGCCATGGCTACGTAAAGGTCTCCTGTCCCTGCTGCAGGCTCACCCCATTATGCACACAAGGTGAAAAAGCAGCCCTGCCTTTAATAAGATGTGATTTTATTAGCTAACAAGCTCAACACAGCAGAGGAGTCTGTTTGCTTATTAAATTATTCAGTGTTATTGTAGCGGCTGTCCATAGGGAACGTCCCAGCGAGGAAGACGAGTGGCACGCTTCAATGCTTCAGAGACCATCCCGCGCACACATTAACATAATTATCCTCCATTAGGATTGTATTTAACAGCACAAGTCAATAATTACCCAAACAGGAGGTGTTTTGTCATTTTTTCCTGGGTGTGAATCCTGAATGTGACGTGTGTGCGTGTGTGTGTGTGTGTGCATAATCTGTGAGTGTGCTCGCAGAATAAAACTGATGATAATTCTGATTAAAACACCACATCCATCATCACAACAGTGTTTTCATCACCACAGACGGAGACTGTGGACAGAATATGTTCACTGAGTGGAGGAGGAACACCTCCTGAATTCACCTGGACTCATTACTGACTGAAAACACGACAACAAGACGACATGTAAACAACCTGTTCTGCAGGTCACGTGTGTTTATTCAATTTATTTACTCACTTAGCTGTGACACCCAGGCAGTCAGCTGTATTGAAGGATTTTAAATGGCATCTGAGGAGGAGGAAAAACATGAAGCCAATGTGGAAGTGTTAAAAAATGCAGTTCCTCAACTGCCACTAGAGGCCGGCTGCAGAAGCACTAGAAACCACAAACACACCAATTCAAAGAAGCTGATCTTTAAAGCAGAAATAATCATGTTTACAGCCCGGTTCAAAAAGCAGTTTCAGCTTGAAGTGTTGATTTCTCTATTTGTGGGGATTTTTTTATGTCATTATTTTTGAAGATATTTAACTTACACTTTTTGCATAATTGGGGGTGTGGCTGACTGAACTGACAGTCTGGATCACTGTAGCTGTTAGCAAGGAGGCTAAAAGCCCACCTCTGCTTCATGCCTTTGCATCTTTGCTATAGATCGACTGATGTTAGGTTGAATCAGCATTTCCAATATGGTAACCGCCGCCAGTAGGCTCCAAAACTCTACTTCAGAAGCAAACGGGCGATGCCATTATGACTACATACATGTTTTCTACAGTTTATGGTATAACCACCACTTTGGAGGACTAAACAGGGTTGTCAGGTCTGCGATTTTCCAGTAGAATTGGGCTACTTTACAGGTCAAGTTATTTGTCTGCAGGATGAGTAGACCTATTTTTGATGTTGAGTATCTGAATGATAAAAATCTGTAGCATATATAAACTCCAACCAAATCAACCAGTAGATAAGCAGGTAATTGAAAATGTCACACAACCAAACACACATGCACACACAGACAACCTCACAGTTGCAACTCTGGCTGCCTTCAACAGTCATTGCCAATGCTGTCAGCACAATTAAGGAAGTAAATAAAAAGCTGTGTTGAGGTACACTGACCATTTGAGGTGTTATTTTTTAAATATTAATATATATTTCACAAGGATAGGAACATTGTTTTACTTTACTTAGAGGCTATATGATGAGGCAGAGGTTTTACCAAGCAGAAACCTCTGGTCTAAAAATATAAGGCCAATACGGAAGTGTTAAAATCTGCAGTCCATGGAGGATCTGCTTGAGACTGGCTCCAGAAGTACCGGAAACCACATACACGCACATTCAAAATAGCTGATCTTTACAGCAGAAATAAACATGTTTACAGTCTGGTTAAAAAAAAACCGAGTGTAGTCTGGATAGCTCATTTCTCAATCAGCACACACTGTACGCAGGATGATTTTTTTTCTAATGAGGCAATTTCGAAGATACTGAGATTGTGACGTCACGGATACTACTTCCATTATTTATACAGTCTATGGGTTTTACAGGCTTAATTTGAATCCTGGCAAAAGGCTAGTTTTGAGCAGGTTTTGATAGGCCATCATGCTGGTTTTGTCACACAGACCTGGCAACCCTAGGACCAAAGCCGGAAAGGTAAGAGGTGTGCTCTGGCACTTTAAATATTGAATGAATTACTTTTAAAAACAAGAGAAAGAGTGACAATTTGTGTTTTATTCTATTCTTGTCAGTTAGATAGTGTTTTAAGTATTTCTACATTAGCCAGAGTTCTGTCCATTATGTTAGAATCACTGTATGTTTGAAGTCTGGAAATTTTGGGAGAATATATGAACTGTTCTCAGAAGTGACCCTTGCTCATTAAAACAATTGATAAATCTGAGATCAGTGCTGTTACTCCTCCTGAGCTGTTATATCAACCTCGCTCATGATCCATAATTTATTTGGACGACCAGCATCAGACCTGAGGCCGTAAATTAGAGCTGCAGAGGGAGCTGAGAGCAGGTAGGATGATTAACAGGATAATATGCTGCGTCCTACACCAACTGTTATTTTCATTAATCTGAATGCTGAAATGATAAAGAGTCTGCTAAACTATCAGCAGGGACTTCTAATGAATCTGTGTGAATATGTTTCAGCATGGAGAAATCACACACATACACATATTAATATCACATTAACCTGATTCAGAGCCTGTTGCACAGATGGATGAAAACAAGGTGTGAAAATAAATCTCACGGAGCTGTGGACAAACTGCAACAAAAGAAAAGTGTTGAGAAACTTGGTGCAAAGAGAAGTACTGCGGGGAAGTTTGAGACCATCCTAGATGTGCTGCAGGTTTCTATACGAGACACACTGCAGGTATTAACAAGCAGAGCCTGAGCAGGGGAACAACTGTCACCGCTACATGGTTCCAGGCTATGTGGAAAGTACAGGTATTATTTGATCATGGTCACACTGTCGCCTGAGAGCAAGAAAGTCCTGAGTTTGAATGTACAGAGTTTTCAGTCCAAAGACAGGTTAGGTGAAGAGGAAAGTGCCTGAGGGTGTGAATGTGTCTGTGAGCAGTGACAAACTGCAGGTCTCAGGACGCCGTGACCCCGAACAGGACAAGTGAGACGGGACATGGATGCATGGATTTTGGTTGTGTGAGACTGGAAGTATAAAAAAAAAGTTTGTAATGCAGCTGAAAAATATTACCAAAAGTGTGTCTTGACTGCTGACCTGGCAGTACGGCATACAGCATCATTTTTACTGCTTGAATGGAAACTTTTCAGACGGCACTCAGAGCAAATAAGAAAAACTGACCAACCGTGTGGTCAAATCAAAAGGGAAGAATACTTCATCCTTCCAGATATGTCTGCAAAATAAATGCCATCATATCTTAGTTCATTAAATTCCTCAGAGGAGTGACTGTTTGTTTGTTTCTGGTGAGTCTCAGTTTCACTGTAAATAGTAAAGCAGGACAAATGTAAGCACTATTTTTTCGATGGCTCTAAAGATTTTCCCGTAGTGTAAGGTAGGTAAGTGGTGATTTTACATCCCCTGATTGTGGCTGCATCAGTTTGAGATCTTAAATGTCAAACCTCTTCAACATTTTACTATAATGTTTGTTATTGTGTGAGAGGAACCCCGAAGACAGCTATGTTCGCACTTGTTGCGTGGAACGAAAGCCAATCGGGAAGTAAGGAGACTGAAGAAGGAAGCACAACAAACACACCCATGGTGAAAAATGTAAACCCCAAGTATACAATTAGACGGATGCCAGAAACAGAGGACAGACTTGTTGATTTATGGCAGCAACACGGGTGATTCTACAACGTGTCCTGTAAAACGGGTTCCGAAAGTTTTCCCCAAAATAAAGGTGCCAAAGACTCATAACCCCCACTGTCCCTCAAAGTGATTTAATGTGGCTTCATTAAGCTGGTCTGCAGAAAAATTATCCTCCCTATATGAGCATTTGGCTGTGTTTCCTGTGCCGTTATGAAATAACCTTGAGCTACTGAGGCTTTTGTTAATTAACTGTTCACTAACCCTAAACTTAGGAGTCATCTGACAAAAAGAAAGGCAGAAAACTCATTACATTTTATATTTTATTTAGGTTTTATTTAAAGTTTAGCTACTACTTTTGTTGATTTTTTTCTTTACTATAAATGGGTAAAATGTACTATTTTATGATACCTTTTGTCATTCAACTTTTTTTTTGCATTTCATCAGTATTTCTTTCTTCACCAAAGGTAACAAATTATAAATAAGCAATGCAAAACCAACAAAGAGAAGAGAAAATAAATAAATACAAAAAATTACAAAAATAATAATAATAATTACCTTACAAACAAAAAAGGAAGGTAAACATAAGCAAACAAGTAAATTAAACAAAAATAAATAATAATAATAATAATAACAAATATTTTAGATAACTTAAAAAAGTAACTTTCTGAAAGACATCTCACGACACCCCATATGTGTCTCGCGACACCCCAGGGGGTCCTGACCCACACTTTGGGAGCTCCTGCTGTAAAACATAACACCATCCAACTGACAAGCAGAGGGGCTGGACTACCTGCAACTATTGTTTCATGCACATAAAAGAGAGGGGAGGTGTGCTCTCTCCACCTCAGCCTTCGGCATTCCACGTAAGCACTTGGAAGGACAGGGACCTCGGAGGAACAGAGCTATATTACCTAGTATAACTTTTTGCATGCAAATAATGACTTCTTCTGAGGAGAGTGGTCCTGACTGAAATCTGTTCGCTTTTGCTCTACATACAGACGTTATTTCCTGTAGAAACCAAAGCCTGCTGACACCTGATTGGGTCATGCCTGGACTTGCTTACCACATCAATTATTCATCGTTAGATTGTATGTTGACGACGGGAAAGGAACGTTATTATGAAACTAGAGCAACCCAAATAATGTAAAGTGTAAGATGAATACGTAATACTTACATACATTAACCTTGGTTATCCTATATTTGGTTATATTATGGTTAAACATAAAAGCCTTAATCAACTTCTGCTTCAAAATCCAAAAATGCCTCTAAAAATATGACAAACTCATCCAACAGGAAAGAGCTGAACAAAACTGACTGTCCAATGCTCTCAAAGTTTGGCTGAAAATGAAACACAGATGGCATCTGTTAATGTAGCCGGGTAGTAAAAAGGTCAATGCTTGAAAAAAGTCACTGAATCTGCTCAGAGAGTTTCATGTGTGAGTGTGAAATCTCACAAAAATGTTTCCTGTGGCCCTGAAAGATTTCATCAGTAAGTCAGTTTGCAGCGGCACATCCAAACAGTTCCTCGTCTTCAACCTGACGGAGCTTTAACCTTCTTTCACAGTGACAAATGACTGACATGTTTGGAGGAGTTGTAATCAACAAAAATTAACCAGGAAACATAATTTAAAAATGTGCAATGAAGATTTGGAATTGAAGATTGTTTGAAACAGGAGAAGCATGTAACAGACCAGAGACATGAAGTTTGAGGGTCGAGTGAGTGTTTTCAACAGAGGGGAAAACGTTAATTCAGAAAACACTGAATGAACTTTTCTGGGAAACATCAAAATGTGTAATTTGTTGGTAGACACAGCAGGTAAGAAGGTTATATGGTTGTTTCGTGTTTGTATCTTAAGTTTTTAGAGGCTCATGAAACAGTCTCAGAGTGACACTAAAGTCTCGTTATGACCTACAAAAGCAAAGAGACCATCACGAAGAGGACTGAATGTTTCTGTATAGTTATTCTTAATGCCTGTTACCGCTTCAAGGAGGAGATTTACAAATCAAAAGAGCTCTGCCAAAAGTGGAAAGAATTCTGATATCTGAGACAGTTTGAAGGAAGAAGACTTTCTTTAGAGAATACCCGGACACACATACACACACACATGTACAGGGCAAGATCAGCAAAGAGACAAGAGGTGAGGCTTTGTCCTCGGGGTCGCAGAGATCAACTCAAAGGAAAGATCCTCACCACAAGATAAGACTGACCTCAGAGTTTGAACCTCTGACGACCAGAATCTTTTCAGTTCCTAAAGTGTGTGTTTGTGCCAAACTTGAAGCTATGCCCTTCAGCAACGCTGAGGTATTAGAATAAGAAAAAAGGCACAGACAGATGGACAGACAACCAAACAACAAACTGCCTCTGGCCACAGCAGCTGCTGGAGGCATCAAAATGTGTTTCTAGTTCTAAATGAGATCTGTTGGTATTCATGAAGCTTCGGCATATGCACTAATATCACAGCAAAAACACAGAAAGCTCAGACTACAGTGAGGGACATGAGAGGAACAATACACCAACTCACAACATGATACTGATACTATACAGACTATACGATACTCTGTGATACAAAACAATACAATATAACTAGACTCAGCATTACTCTGCTGTGTTAAACATTTGATTCTCATTGGTTGTATCAAATCCATCCACAGAAAGGAGAATAGAACAAACGGTACGGAACGCATCAAAGCTGAATGGAATGCTTCCGGTTGATCAAAGCCAAATAGAACACTGATTTATTCTAGAATGCAAAAGTGACACCAGGAACACCTTCATCACACACGTCACATCAAATCAATCTTAGGAGTCCATCTCACATCTCACCCCTTCTGCCTGCTGACACTGTGGTAAAAATGCTAGTGTGGTCTCAGGCTGGACTTGAGAGTCTTGAAAAGTGGCGCAACATCCTGTCCTGCATCCAGGCAACGCAGCAGAGCTGGAGAGAACATCTCTAAGCTGCTGATCTCTACAAAGTCACTGAAACCAGAAGAGGTAGAGATAACAGCAACAATGTTCAAAGCTGAGACATTTCACTCATTTATGTTTAAAGGTGAGTCAACGTCAAAGAGAAGAAGGAGAGCTGGATGAGGACAGAAGCAGAAGTCCCGTTCACCTCGTCAGATGTTACCTTCAATGGAAATGTTCACTTTAATGTGGATTACAACAAAGAAGAGGATCAGGTTTGAACTGGACTCCTAAAGGCTGATTTATACTTCTGTGTCTCCCCTATGCAGCAGGGGCTGACGCGGACATGAGCACCATATACTTGTGCATCGATGTGTCCGTGTTGCGCAGCAATTCTCCGCCAAAACGCTTGAGGGCAGTGCGGTCTCTCTTGTAGCCGGTCGCCTGCTTCCGGCCCCGCCACGATCTGTTTACTTTTCCTCAGCGATTCAGAGCATGTTGTTAATCTACAGCTGATACATGTTTCTGTTTATCATACAGACATGATTACAGGGAAGAATAGAGAGGAGGAGATGAAATACACGGTCGATGTGCGGCCGATGTCCGGGATCCCGGAAGTGATATAAATGCTGGAAACACAAAGCCGCCAAGCGGACCAATCACAGGGCTTGCGGTCTGCGTCGATTCGACACGTAGTTACATTTTGGAGGAGGTGCACGTCAGCTACGTGCGTAAGCCTCTGCGTAGGTACGGGAGCTATGCGGACCCCCGGCATAGGCTACGCCGTCAATTCAATGCAGAAGTATAAATCAGCCTTAACTGAAGGGTGGTCAGATTTATAATTTGCATAATCTCCCGTTCACCATACAGTTATTTTATAAGGGTGTGAGAAATCCAGTTCATCTTCTATCCCCCCCCCCCTCTCTCTCTATCTGTGTGTTACCTTCAGACCTGGTGTGGATACCTTAGAAAGACATCATCCACTTTATCCGTCGTGGATCGCAAAGTGCCAAATTGGTATTCAAATCTCCTGTATCAGCCCACCCAGGTATCATGTATGTGTTGGAAACACTGAAGCTGAAACACGAGCGCAGGCTGTAGCGGGTGTGAAAATATCGAGCTGTAACCTACCTTGAAGAAGGTCATGGTGGAGCCGTCCTCCACCACCCCGTATTCGATCTTGGTTTGCTTGGCCAGGTCGTCGGCGGAGTCGATGGGGGACTCCATCCTCTCCACAGTGAGGAAGGCAGCCAGGTTTGCCGTGTAGGAGGAGATGATGATGAGCGTGAAAAACCACCAGATTCCTCCTACAATTCTGGTGGAGAGGGCTTTCGGCATGAGCTCAGAGCCTGAATGAGAGAAGCAGATGAGGTGAGGTGAGACCTGGGACGACGCTAAGCTGGAGAGGGGGCAGCACCCAGACCGCACCAGGCCAGGCTGAGCCAAGCCAGGCCTCTGCGTCTGCTGCCTGGATCGCACACACACACACACACACGCTCTCTGTCACACAGAGTGGGCAGAGTGGGGAGCCTCAGAGTTGGACCTGCTGATTAGTATTTAGTCTGACACTGGAGATATGACTCAAACCTCCTCGTTTCTCTGGACTGTCTGACTGTGAGCCTGCACCGCCTCCTCTAAGCTGATTTTGCCAAAATAATTGTCTATCACTTCTTTGTAGAGGGAAATAATAATGTGTCATCCTGCATTAAACTGCAGAGAGGGATGTTACAATTATTCTCGGGAGACTCCGAAAAACTCAGAGTTATAGAAAATGAACACTCTGAGAAAGACAAACAGAGAAATCAGGAGACGTATTTGTTTTTCCGCTGTTGTGCTTTGACTGGCTGGTACTAGTTAGCTTACCGATAAGAATATTAGTAACTGATTTAACTAACTAGGCATTCTGTTGCAGACTACTGGGTGGCTATGTTGACTAAAAACACACATCTCTAGTTATTGAGTATTTACTGTTAAATACCTTTCAATTCAATATTAAACAAACCAACATCTGTACCTAGTGGAGACTTCAGGAAATGTCAATTCCTCATGCGTCCACTAGAGGCTGGCTCCAAAATCTAATGAATTCCCATCTGAGTCCATATTAAGATGTAGATTTTAAGAGAAGATTTCTACATGTTTTCAGCCTGGTGAAGAAAATGCTTTGGTTGCTACTCCTCATTTCTTTATTCTTAACAACTTTATAAGGGTTTTATTCTTTCACAACTCAATTTAAATTGATCAAACCAAGGCTACGAGTTATGCAGGCAGGCGTGTTGTAGCTTGTTGACAAGCTGCTTCAGACCCATGCCTTTGCTGGTTTTTAGATTGGTCTTGAGTTACTTGTAGTCAGCATTTCCTTTTTAGCTATTGCCATCTTTAGAGGTTATAAACGTAAGGGTGACGTCACTGAGACTGCGTCCATGTTTTATATATTCTATGGTTTGTACCAATTAAGACTTAAAGATCTTTTAACTATCCATTGGCCTTTATGGTGTGATGTGTCGTCACTTTGATTGGATGCTAAGCCTCATGTGGGTCTCATTTTTATTTGGAATTAGGTTTAAAGACCCCCATTCTATTCTATTCCATTATATTCTGTTAGCTTGTAAACTCACAGTATTGAGAGGTTACTTCACCCCAAAGCAAACATCAGGTTCTCTTCTACCTGTTCTACCTGTGCTGTGACAGAAAGCTCTGGTACAACCGGGTTTGATGGAATTAGATTGGACACAGCTTCAGTGACAGCTTCCCCTTTTTCAGACCCCTCAGCTCTCCGGTCACTCAAAGACCAAACCTGTCGAGCTGGTTTGCAGTTGGTCAATAGCGTGAAATTACACGTCAAGATCCTTTGAAATTAATTGATTCAGTTCAGAAATGTTGACGCTGTGAACGCTGCTCTCACATTTCCAACATGAAACCTGTACGTTTAGAAATTAATCACTTTAGCCATGTTGTCCCGTTTCCTTCCTTACAGAACATTAAACTCTCAGTTCATCCAACTTTCTTATTCAGGCTTTATGGAGAATATCTTTATGCATGCAGAATATATGTAGAGCATAAAAGAGTGTGTGGGTATAGTGTGTGTGAGGGGGGAGGTTTATTGTCAGGGTTAAAGAAGGTGGGCCGGGGTTATATCACCACTATTCTACTCAAGCAGCTTAAGCAATTGAAAGAGGGGATTTTGCACATTCACTCGGAGGGAAAGCTGATAAAGAGTCTGAGCGATAGGAGGTTAAGAACTCTGTGCTCCACTCCCTTTGTGAGAGACTCAATCTGCACTCTCACTTTTCATCAAACTTTCTTTCTTTCCCACAGTCCCCTGAGTGAGCTGTCTAGTAGAGGGAGCATGCAGGGAGAGACATGACAGCCAGCTTCAGCTCCAGCTCGCTGCTATTGATGCTGCAACGGAGAGGGAGTGGCGGGCTGGAGGGGGCACACGCCTC